>NW_020328820.1:90000-137097 GCF_001858045.2 Oreochromis niloticus
ACGGCTAAGCGTTTTGCAATTTTGCATAATTTTAAAAAGTTTAAATTTGTTTGGTAGCCTATTGAACAGCAGAAATTAGGTTTTCTTTTCGGTAGTAAGTAAAAGGAAAAAACAGCGGCTGACAGCGCTGTAAACAACGGTAGACTTGTGCGTAACAAGCAAGGGAATAATGCAGAAAACAGATTTTTAGACGGGAAACTGTTCTTCAAGTACAGAGAGAGAGAGGGAGAGAGAGCTGTGCATGAAGTGTGATTTTTATCGTGGTGGAAGCAAAACAGCAAAAGTCAGAGGGAATTCATGACGATGTTTATGTGAAGCGTAGTTTGGATCTTCTTTTGCTGCTGGTTCAGTCAATATTGTTTGGAGAGAAATAAAACCTGCAGCGTCAGAATCAGCGCAAAAAGACGTAAAAACGATGCGCGGACCCGCCGACACATGAGAATCAGTGAGCTGTCCTTTCAGCCCCGACCGTGTCCGTGTCGTCGGGTGAGAAAGGCGACATCTCACTGATTCTGATCCGTCAGCGGTTCCGCGCTTTGTGTTTGCGTCTTTGTGCAGAATCCGTGTACCTGCTGTCACTTACTGTTTCAGCTGTTTGGTGGTTGTTGAAATTTTTGTGAGGTTTAACCTGAGATTCTGGCATTTCGGGCAAAATAAAGTTATATTAAAAATCGATTCAGGATTTTAATTAAACAATATCACGTTTTCCAAGCGAGAATCGATTTTAATCGAGAATCAAAACCCGCCCCTATAACTGTGTAATCATGCTTATGTACATCTGGATAATGACACAAACTGTGTGGCGCTTCACTTTTTAATAAACTAAAAGACATAAATCAGGTTATAGGATCTGTAGTGTTGTTTATTTATATTATGGTACTTATCATTTGTGATATTTATTACTGTGTGCATACTTTATTAGAAGAGAAAACAAATCTCTTCCTTGCAGGCTCCATCGAAGAAGAAATGCTCAAGTAACTATGTAGCACGTAAACAATCCAATTCCGCAACACAATGTGATGGGGGAATCAGCTGTGTTTTGCTGCCCATTTTATTTCGAATCTGGCGCGAACCAGTGAACCAGTTCCCGAATCAGTCACGTGGTACGGACTGCCCGCGAAGCCTCGAACGTCACTGCATACGTATTCAAAGCAAGCCTCGATACGCGCTTCACAGACACGCCCCCGAGATTACCCGAAGCGCGATTCGAAGCTTCGACACACAGGACACATCACTACTTAAAAGCAGCACAAAAGAACAGCTATGTCTTCAGTGTCGGTGTCTTCAGTGAGAGCCAAAACAAACCAGCGTGAAACAACTCAACTCGTTTAACCTGATGAAACGGTAAGTTTTCTCTAAATATCTTTTTAGCTGTGGTTAGCTGGATGTCAGTCTTATGTTACAGCAGCTGTGTCGAGCTCGAGCTGCGAGTCATATTTCCGGCCCTACGTTGTAGTGAGATAAGTTTGTGGGTGTTTTGTGCAGCTTCGGCTGTCTTTTTAACTGCTCGCTGGTTAGCTAGCGTGAGCTATAAGCTAACAGCTAGCCTGGTTAATGACGCTAGAGTTCCACGCACATGCAAACAGCTCGTCTCTACTGCTTTAACTGTTAAAACAGAAGGCAATACTGCGGCTGACAGGGTTTATTATGTGAAACAGCAGCTTGTTTAGTTTAAACAGTCCACATTAAGCTGGGCAAACACTGTGCGAGTTTTTTCAGTCACGTTATTCCGCTCCTGCTCAAACTGTACAATTAAATCGCAGAGGTTAGAAGTTCATAGGTCACGATGCAGGGTCTCACACTATACGGCCTGATGCTCTGATGCGACCTGAGTACTCAAACTGTGCGTCCATAACATGAAGCTTATCATACAAAATCTGTCACTTGCTCTCCCTCTCTCTGTCTTTCACTCACTCAGACACACATCAACTCTGCTAAATTACTAATGAAAATCATTGACCAAGCAGCTGTGATTGAGCAGCAATGTCCATTCAACTCTTGGTTGTTGTAGTCGTGGATTTCAAACTGGTTTGATTATCATGCGACAATACGATTGATGATTGGGAGCTGGTTGTGAGGTGTTAGCTGCTTTTTGTTACCCCATGTATACTACACGATGCACACACGATTAAGGCAAAACACGGCCGATCCCCAAAACTGTTGCGCGACTGAAAAATGGTCTCAAAATGGGCCAAAAATCGCACAGTGTATGGGCAGCTTTTGGAGGCTAGCTCCAAACAAACATCTGCAGCTTGGCAGTGTATACAGCACTATGATGACCAGACCTAATTCTTTTGAAAACCTTACGTCTTTCCACAGGTCTCCACTTCATGAGACATCACCTAGACACAGAGCTGGATGAGGCCAGGACAAACAGCAGCCTAACCGACGAAGATGATGGATCCATGGGGTCAGGAAAGCCAGAAGCAGAGGAACTGGAGAGGTACCTTTCATGTCCATTCACTGGAGGTGTGGATCTATTGCATGGCTTTCCTCAGATCAAGAAGCTGTCGATCAAAGTCAATACAGCTCTTCCTGCATCTGCAGCCTGTGAGAGACTTTTTAGTCATGCAGGACTCCTGTTCACTGCCAAACGGTCACAGCTTCACAGCAAGAACCTTGAGAGCAAACTGCTGTCTGATTTGATGTTACAATTAAAAATGTTTGTGTTTTTATCTGAAGAGTTTATAAATATCTGGTTTCCACTGTATATTTGATGAATGTCAGCACAAAGAGGGAGAGAGAGGAACAAGAGCAGGTGAGACACACATGTTAGTCAAATGGTTGTTTACCAAAAGTATCACCGTATCACAGGAACTCATGTATCTCGTACCTAGTGTTTCTTTTTAGGTTTGTTATTTTTCAAATTCTATATTTATTAAGTTATGCAGGCTTGTTTGCACAACAAGGCTAAATAATTATATAAACTTTTCTGAATCTAAATAGTGGACTTTGGTAGAATTAAAAAATAAGTGTAGTGCAGGTCTATGATGGTTTTTAGTGCTACTATCATCTAGTTCTGGTTCTAGTTCTGTCCTGGTTAAATCCTAAGTAGTCCTGATTTTGAACTGTTGTAGTCCTGTTTTAATTCCAGATCAGTTCTGGGTCTGGTTGAATTGGGGTTTAGTCCCTGTGTCTTGATACAGCCCCGACTTTGTTCTGCCTTGCTGCTTAATTTAAAAATTAGTTTAAGGTGTCCTGCATATGTGATATATATTTTCCCTATATGAAGTCATTCTTTTTTGAACAAAACTGAAAACAGAGGCAATTAATCTTTCAGCTGAAGCTGAACCACCATTTCACTGAAGAAACAATTTATGGTAAAGTGAGCCATACACATATGAACATCCACATAGTGGAAATTTGTATTTGTCTTTTATAATTAGTTTTACTCTGATTTCAGTGTTTATTTGTGAGTGTAGTTTTTACATTTTTACATATTACATTGTGTTAATCCACTGTCTATACTTCAGGGTATTTTAGTATACAGAATAAGTTTTGTTAGAATGTCTATTCTTATGGAATTTTAGCACAGATGTTTTTTTTGTTTTGTTTTTTTTATTCCTGCTGCCTGCCTTGGGAATAAACTTTTCCTGATTATACCTGTTGCATCTCTTTGTCATTTGTTTCTGATTTACTTAATCCCTCCTTGTATTTAAAAGAACCACCCCTAGTATGACATTCTGGCGCATCAGCTGCAGTCTGTTATGTTGAAGTTGCCTCGTTCTAATGTTTTCTCTGAGGCTGCTGTAAATGCGAATATATTCACTGTGGGTTTTGCTTGAAAAAGCTTTACGTTGTGAAAAACTGAAATCTTGAAATTAGAATTGTTGTGCCTTATTTTGTGGATCTTTTTACATATATTCCTTTTGAAAATACTAAAATTTGTATATATTTATTTTTGATTGTCTGATAGCATTTATTTATAAAATAAATCGGACATTTCAAACAGTTACTCACTAGATACTCTTACTTGAGTACAATTTTTGGATACTCGACCCACCTCTGTATATGGTAACACCTGCAACTCACGTGACGCCCAGAATTGTACATATTGATGCTCAGTGGCGGTCCTAGCCTGTTTGGCGCCCTGGGCGAACACTCCTTGGGCTTGGATTTACAACATTATGAATGAAATGTGCTCTATTTGGAAACAGCAGGTCTCCCTCCCCTTTCGACGGGTTATGTGTGAGACTTTAAACCATCAAACTAAATTATAAATTTTAAATTGTTATTGATCCCTTTACCCCTGGTCCTAAAGTATATATTTATTTTCTTACTCTTCTTATATTTATTGTTCGTTTACTTGCACTGCTGTAACTGAAGCCTCGTCGTCTCGTCTCTCTATATACTGGACTGTATGTAGCGGAGATGACAATAAAGTTTATTTTGACTTCAGCAGCGAGCAGGCGCACCGAGGGCTCTCGCGCTCACTTTTTTATAGAATTTCGAAAAAACATCGGTGCAAATTATAAGTCTGTATCATGTCTGGTGTCTTCGTGTTTGTTGGTTTGTTTTTATTTTATTTTGCGAGTTGGCTATTAGATGCTGCTCCAGCCAGCCAGCCAGAGAATCCCCCGCCGCCCCGCCCTCTCCTCCCTGTACAGCAAGCAGCAGGCGCACCTCGCAAACGGAGGGCGCCCTTACTCCCAGCAAATGGGCGATAGAAAACCGATCGGTGCCTACGACATTCCCAATATGCCCTGGCTGCCGTCGGGGCAGCATGAGTACGGGCATTTTTTTTTTTTTTGCCGATGCCCGTGATGCCGCCCCCATCACGATGCCGCCCCGGGCAACCGCCCGTGTCGCCCGTATCTAAAACCGCTACTGCTGATGCTTGAGAGCGCGCGTGTGATGCAAGTATGTGTATAGTGTTGAGCGCGTGATCAGTGGTGAGAAAAACAACTCACGAAACTTGACCTTTCTATACTCGTGGCTCACTTGCACTTCTAATCTATTCGTTTGCACACTTACACACACACAGCTGTGGTTTCCTGTTTTGCTACACTCTGGAGAGCCTCGCCTTTAACGGTCTTCTCTCACAGACAGCAACAGAAAACTTCAGTCAGAAAACTTCGAAAAACTCGAGATTGACTGAACTCAGTTCAAAGTTACCTTGGCACTTACCTTTAGACGTGAGAGGTAGTGATGGTCCGCTTGAAGCTGACGCTCCGGTGCGTGTGTCAGAAAGATCAACTGCTTCAGAAGCACTGTGTCGAGACTTGATTCGTTTGGCCAGAGTCACGTGATTAGTGACGTCTGACGTTTCATTTAGAACGTACCTTTTTTTTTTCCTTTTTTTTTTTTAAAGTTTGACGAGCATCTTGACTTTTGGTCTTTGGATATTAACAGTCCTGGGCAATGTTCCCTCTAAGCTGCGCACGTGCGCAATTGCGCACTGTTGGCACGGTCTCTGCGCACAGAAAATCTGCGTTGCGCACAAAAAAAAATCTAACCTGAATTGAAATTAAAATGAATACTTTAACAATTCTGTTTTGCAGTGTTAGTCAGTAAGTTACTGGCTGTTCCTGTATGGGATTAGAACGATGCCACCTTATCCTATAGTCCAGCCAATAATGCGTTTCACATTTGTATATACGCAGCCAATCAACGTCGTCGACAGGGTCCTTATGTGCCGACACCGGTGTTTTAGC
This sequence comes from Oreochromis niloticus, assembly GCF_001858045.2. NCBI lineage: Eukaryota > Metazoa > Chordata > Actinopteri > Cichliformes > Cichlidae > Oreochromis > Oreochromis niloticus. The sequence continues at coordinate 95,655 of NW_020328820.1, forward strand.
TAGCAAAGCGGCGTGGCTGATGTGGAGTGAAGCCACATTAATGACAACGTGTACAACCATTGGAGATGTGAGCAGGACAGACGGAACAATTGACAGAAAAAGTGTGGACTTTATACCAGTTTTTAAATTGTGTTGATAGGCCACGTAAAACCAGAGTTATGATAAAAATATATACAATGTTTGGTTTTCTTCCTGAATACTGTCGTTGCTTATATTTACTGCGGGAAGAAACGGTAAAAACGGCGTTTTATAAGGAAAACGCTCGAAAGCACTCTCCACCTGTGAGCAAAAACAAACTCCACCCCCCTCTCTCTTTCCTATTCGTCCAAAAAAGTACCATGTCGACCAATCAAAAAATGATATGGCAACGTGGCATCTAGTTGTTAAGAAACGGGGGGAAGTTTTAGGAGTGACGGCAGTGTTCTGAGATGTGAGAGATTTGAGAGGTTTAGCTCAAATCTTGTGTAGTTAGTGTGTAGTGTAGTTTTGTTGTGTGTGTCAGAACAATGAGGCGGCTGCTGAACGTTACAGGTGTTACAGCAGTGATACATCTCCTGTTGTCAGGCCTGCAGGTATCAGGCTGTTGTTCTCCTTTATCTCATAGTGGACAGAAATTATTTTTTGGAGTGGCACAAATAATTTGTGTGGCATCAGATTTGATGCAGAACAGCTGATTGTTCTGTAAATAGTTTTAAATGTTTATTTAAAAACGCCTTGGCTGCATTAAAAAAAAATAGCTCCAAAAAACTTTGTTGTTTGCCAAACTGAGTTACTGTTTTGAGGAGTAACTATATAATTAATTGCCCAGCATTGGTCATTATATATTATATTTTGCAGACAGAGAGTTACAGGACTCTCTCCCAGACCACAGACTCATAATACAAGTCAGAGCTTTATAAAAAGAAAGAAAAAAGAAAGCTGTGTTTTTGAAATTGGAGTTCAAGTTATTTTTACTTCCAATAGTGTTAACATGCTACACAGGTCATGAACAAGATTTTTTAAATTTTCACTGTAAGTGGGCTAAAGCAGTTAATTAAAAGTAGTCTAACATAAATGTGTAAACGCTGTAATTTGATTATTTTAATAAACCATGTAACTTGGATGGATTAGATGCTGGCGTGACCACAGTGCACACGTCTGATGTCGCTCACAGTGGTCCAAGGGATCGCTCAGGGAGTTTGTGTGTTCGCTCAGACACATGAAAAATTAGAGGGAACATTGGTCCTGGGTATGTGACTTCTTGTGTAACAGAAATGTTACACATAGTATTTGCAGTGCAGCCTTTAATTGCTAGTAATTCACATTTTTTAGATTTAGACATAAACCAGATGCCTCAGAGAAATCACTAATAACACTAAGGGCTGGACGGATTTGATTTGCATTCTTCAAGAAGAGTGGTGTCATCAGCTAGCTGGCTGATGATGAGCTCCTTATCAGCTATGGTGATTCCTTGTAAGCCTGATTATGTCTCATCGATAATTGTGTCCAAGAACTCTTTACAGGGCTCTAGACTAACTTTTTAAAGTAAGGCATACCACCACAAAAGTTAGGCGCACACAAATTTTTCAACTGCATCGTTTAACACCGCAGTTTTACATGTGCACTTCTTTGGGGGGGGGGAATTGCAGTCCATACAGACAATATTCATTTCTAAGTTATTAACTAACAATCTTGTGCTTAAAGTGCTTTGTCAATATTGTAGAAAATGTTAAACTTAATCATCATCTCGGCCTCTGACGACCTGTTTGCTGCTGCCTGCTGCTGAAAGGCAGTGGGGAGAGGGGACTCTTGGGCAGTGCATTTATTGCAGCATATAATGTGTTTTTCTGGATACACTGTGCTTTTTCAGCATTCAAAGATTGATGACACCGTGTCAGAGCTGGCTATGAATTTCAGACGGATCAGGCCTTAACTTAACAAAAAAGTTATCAATAGTTCTTTTCTTATTACAGCTACATCCACTTCTGTCATGCCTAGGTTGCTCACTAGGGCTGAGTATCATCACTGATTTCTATAATCCATTCGATTCCGGTTCTCAAAGTCCTGATTCGATTCAGTTTTCCTCAGACAGTCAGAAATATTATAATTCTGATCATTTATCAGTACTGATACATGTGAGACTTCATCAGAATTGTGAACATGAAAACATGAAGGAGATTTTTCTGGCCTGACGTTTTTATAGCAGATAACCTTAAAAATATTCTGCAATGTTCTGCATATAAAGTTTAAATTTCTTCAGTATTGAACCGTTTAAGTGAAAAAAAGAAAAGAAAAAGACAGCGGCCGACAGCGCTGTAAACAACGGTAGACTGGTGGGTAATAAGCGGATGAATAATGCAGAAAACAGAGATTTGACACGGGAAACTGTTCTTGAAGTACAGAGAGAGAGAGAGAGAGAGAGAGAGCTAGCTGTGCATGAAGTGTGATTTTAATAGTCGTGGAAGCAAAACAGCAAAACGCATGATGACATTGATCAAACGTGAAGCTCAGTTTGCTGCTTCTTTTGCTGCTGGCTCAGTGAATTTTGGTTGGAGAGAGACAAAACCTGCAGCTCAGAATCAGCGCAAAAAGACATAAACACAGCGTGGACCCGACGCATCAGAATCGGTGAGCTCCGACAGCGTGTCCGTGTTCGGGCCGTCGGGTGAGAAAGCCGAGAAAGACAAAGCTGATTCTGATGCGTCGGGTCCGCTCTGTGTTTACGTCTTTGTGTGGAATCCGTGTACCTGCTCTCATTTGCTGTTTGGTGGTTGTTGAAATAGTTTTGTGAGCTTTAATCTGAGAATCTGCCGTTTCTGGCAAAACACAGTTATATTTAAAAGTCGATTCAGGATTTAATGAATCGATATCGCTTTATTCAAGCTACTCACCTCCCTCTTCCACCTGCACTTTCAACTGGACCACGGCCAATCAGAAAGGTCCCGCCCCTTACTATCTCTGATTGGTTTAGTCCACGATAGGGCATAATGTGTGTCTGTTGTTGACCACACGGAAGGTTGCAGATTTTTTATTTTTTTTGTTACCCGAACAATTGGTCGCACAGATGCGACCAAATATTGTTTTTAGTCGCACAACTTGCGTCCAATCTGCTAATTTGGTCGCATTTGTGACCAATTTGGTCCCACTCTATAGCCCTGCTTTAATTCTGTTAGCAAGTACTAAAGCCATAATCTCATAGTCATTATTGAGCAGACAGATGGGTCTCCAATTATCAATAAGAAGTAAGTCTTTGTTTGGCTTTGGAATAAGTGTTATGAGACCCTGAGTAAGAGTAGGAGGGAGGGTGTTATTCTCTATACTTTCTATGAAAACCTGCAGTAAGAACGGAGCACTTCCTCTCCATGGCCTTATCAACATCCAATCTCCAGACTTCAGACTCTGCTCCTGAGGAGAAACAGAATCATCTGGCAGATCATTTGTTCTCATGACTTCTTTACTTTTAAACATTTTGAGCATCCAATCTGCTAATGTGCTCTCTCTTCTGCTTTTCTATCATCACTACAGAAGACTTAAACTCTAAATACTCTACCATATATAATCTCAAAGAGTCAGACCGTTCTCTGTTGGAGTAATCCTCATGTACATCTTAACTAGTTCTATACAGTCTAACCATGTCCTGCCTGTCTCTTCCATTGACTTCCTAAGTCTTAGCTTTACTGTGCCGTTAGTTCTCTCTACCAACCCTGCACTTTGTGGGTGATATGAACAATGATGTTTTAGTGTTATCCCTAGATGCTGTGCCATTAATCCAATCACTTCATTTACAAAGTGTGGACCATCATCACTATAAATAGTCTCCAGAATCCCGTGTTCCGGGATGATATTCTTACATATTGCTTTGGCAACCGAAATGGCATCTGCTTCCCTAGTTGACTGATTGATTGATTGATTGATATACCTTTATTAGTCCCACAAGGGGAAATTTCATGTTACGGCTGCCGACCTATTGCACGCAAGGGGGGCGCCATCTTACCCTCCAACCATACATACATTACACAAAAACATCACATGGTGAAGACAGGTCAGAGAGGTATAACAATGGAAAATGCACCACATGAGGAACGATAAGGAGACACATCAAATTCACCAGGGAGGATATGAAAAGTGGCAGGTTAGCCTTCTTAGACTGTGAGATTTCCATCAGCAATAGGGGACATCTAAAAGCTGACGTGTACCGTAAACCTACACATACGGATCAGTATCTAAGGTCTGACTCTCATCATCCACTGGAGCACAAACTGGGTGTCATCAGGACGCTACAACACAGAGCGAACACCATCCCCACTGACACAGCGACCAGGGAGGCAGAAGAACAGCACATCAAGAAGGCCCTGAGTAAATGTGGTTATCCCAGCTGGACTTTTGTCAAAGCGGGAAAGGCACCTAAAGAAAGCTCCAGCCGATCCAGGAGAGAAGGACAACCGCTGCCCAAGCGAAAACCTGTAGTGATCCCATATGTGTCAGGAGTATCGGAGCAGTTGAGACACATTTTTTCTAAACACCGGGTCTCTGTGGATTTTAAACCCCAAAACATGCTGCACCAAAAATTGGTCCACCCTAAGGATCGGGTCCCCCGACACAAACAGAGTAACATAGTGTACGCTGTTAAGTGCCAGGAGGATTGCCAGGATTTATACATCGGGGAAACCAAACAACCTCTGGCGAAGCAGATGGCACAACACAGAAGAGCAACCTCGTCAGGCCAGGACTCTGCAGTCTATTCACACCTACAGGCCAGTGGACACTCTTTCAATGATGAGGATGTACACATCCTGGACAGGGAGGAACGCTGGTTTGAGGGCGGAGTCAAGGAGGCCATTTACGTGAAAAGGGAAAGACCATCTCTAAATCGAGGAGGGGGCCTAAGATTATTAGACACCACCAGAAGGCAGCAGGTTCTGTAGCAGGAGTAACTGTGTTTAGAGTGTTTTAAAATGTGAAAGTATAGGCAAACTTTTAACATCTCTAAAACCTTCTCCTTCTCTTATCACAGCCCTCATAGATGTCTGAATAGTCTAAACTCACAAGTAACCATAATAGACCAGAAAAAGAAATCTTATTGATGCAAATCTTCTCTAACACCTTCACGTAGCAGGTATCAAACTGATGAGACACTTTTTCTCTTCCCGTTGACAAGAACCTTACATGGACTTGAATTTTCCATACTTACTGTTCGTTTTGTTGAGGATGTCTAAATTACTGAGGTAGACCAAACAGGAGAACCAATGGGACACAGCTTTGTTTCACAAACAAGTGGAGCTGGGTACAGGGGGATGGCATGAGCTTGCTTGGGGTCAAGGGTTCTTCCAGGTCCAGGATAAAAGAAGTTCCATAAAAATTCTTATCCAGTCTAATTCATGCTCCTCAAAGTCTATCGATTTATTGGGTTGTGAACAATAGAGTTCAGAGGGTTTCAGGGCTGCTGGGCATTCGTAGAGAACAAAATATTTCATTTATACTAATGAAATTTATTTTTTTAATATTTGTCACATAGAGCATTGCACAGTGCTTTACATGATACACAAGTCCTCCCAAAATAGGTCCACTTGCAGGGTTGTTGTTGGTTGTTGCTGTGTGTCTGTTCTGCTCCTGCTGTCCTCTATATATCACAATGAGTACCAGCTCATAAAATATATGGCTCTTGAAGTACCGCCCTTATTGCCGACATTAAAGTACAGTAGTTTAGGCCTATTTAACACCATATACAGTTTACTTGAAACAATTTTATTTCTTACATGAATGTTATTCATTTTAACAGTCAGAATGTGACAGGAGTTTAATAATAACAACTGTACTGCATTAAAACTCCACAGCAGGTGGGATATCCAGTCTTTAAGTGATGACCTGATGAAACTTGCTTGCGGGTCCAAACTACATTTATAAAGACTGTTGTGTTTTTAACATTTTTTAATGCTTTGAATTTTGTTCTATTTTACAGTGGTTTGCAAAAGTATTCGGCCCCCTTGAACTTTCCCACATTTTGTCACATTACAGCCACAAACATGAATCAATTTTATTGGAATTCCACGTGAAAGACCAATACAAAGTGGTGTACACGTGAGAAGTGGAACGAAAATCATACATGATTCCAAACATTTTTTTACAAATAAATAACTGCAAAGTGGTCCAAACTGCATTTATAAAGGCTGTTGTGTTTTTAACATGGTTTAATGCTTTGTTGTTTTTTTATTTCATATGAACAAACCCCTCCTGGCATTCTCCTGGCTACTGGGAGTTTTACCATCCATCCCGGGCCATCAGCGTGACAGCGCCGTGTCGTCTTTGCAGTTTTAAGGCTCAGGGAAACGCTCTTTAGCGGCCACGACCACTGGCAAAAAGGAAAGGCTACTCTTCTTTTTCTTTTCGAAAATATTTTTTTTTTAAAAAAGAAATACATTTAACCTTTCTTCATTTTCCTAAGTAAATACACTTATATATATGAAAAAAAAAAAACAACTAAACAAAAACGCATTCTAAAACAAAGACCCCCCCCCCGTCCCACACAGATCAACACAACCATCAAACATATTACAGGAATATAACAGTAACAGAAGTACATTTAAACAGGCAATACCTCTAGACTACTAAAATAAGAGATAAAGGGTTGCCACTTGTAAAAAAATTTGGCTGTGCAACCTCTTAACGTATATTTAATTTTTTTCAAGTTTAAAAAAAAAACATGACATCTTTAAGCCACCGGGAAATAGTAGGATACTTAACAGACTTCCAGTGCAACAATATTAGATGTCTCGCTAATAGGGATGTGAAGGCTATAATATCCTTTTGTGTGGAATCAAGTGTAAGTGAGCAATCAGGAATCCCAAATACAGCAATCAGAGGACAAGGACGAAGAGTTACCCCAAGAACAGTTGACATAATAGCAAAATAGCCTGTCCAGTAGTAGCTCAGGACACAGAAAAAACATGTGGCTAAGGTGACAAGGAGAACCATGGCATTTATCACATTTATTTTCCACTTCTGGATACAATTCAGAAAGTCTAGACTTAGAGAAATGCACCCTGTCTATAACCTTTAATTGAATAAGTCCAAGACGAGCACAGGAGGTGGAAGATCGTACCCTCGCAATAGCCTGTTCCCAAGACTCCTCATGTATTGGAATTCCTAGTTCTCCTTCCCATGTACACTTAAGCTTAACATTAGAGTGGTTACTAAAAGACAGAATAGCATCATAGAGTTTCGAAATGGTTCCTCTGTGATGAGGAATAAATGATAACATAGTTTCCCACTGCTGTTCTGGAGGTAAAGAGGGGAAATTTGGGAAACACTTGGCAACAAAATTTCGAATTTGAAAATAGCGAAACAAATGGGTAATAGGGAGATTCTAACGAGAAGACAAATTGGGAAAACTATCGAAAACACCATCCACATATAAATGTTTGAACTGTTTTATACCCTTGTCACACCACACTGAGAATGTCGAGTCCAAAAGTGAAGGGGGAAACAAATGGTTGTCGCTTAGAGGACCTGAAGAAGATGGCATTACAAAATTAAAGTGACGTCTAAACTGAAACCAGATCTTGAGTGTGTTAAGAACCACCTGATTATCAGTATACAGAGAGGGTTTTACGGATAAAGAGGAATAGAGCAAAGCTGGTAAAGAAGAGCCCTTACATGATGATAGCTCTAATTTACACCACGAGGAACCAGAAGATTTTAGCCAGTAGCAAAGTTTATGGATGTGAGCGGCCCAGTAGTAGGCTAGAAAATTAGGTAATGCAAGTCCTCCACTAAATCTGCATCGCTGCAGCAAAGTTTTAGAAACCCTAGGTGGCTTCCCTCCCCAAATGAAAAAAACAATAATCTTGTCCAGTGAAACAAAAAAATGTTTCGGCAAAAATAAGGGAATTGACTGAAATAAAAATAAAAATTTTGGTAAGATGTTCATTTTAACAACATTAATCTTACCGATTAAAGAAAGGGGGAGATTACCCCATCTTTGAATATCAGATGTGATCCTTGATATAAGAGGAGATAAATTTGCTGATTTAAGGCCAGATAGAGAGCGAGTCACGTTAATCCCTAAGTACTTAAACCCAGATGGACTGAGACGAAAGGGTAGATCGGACTGTTGAAGTTGACGTGCTGCCATATTAACAGGAAAACACTCACTTTTCCCTAAATTTAATTTATAACCTGAAAACGAAATGAAGTTCTCCAAAATACTTAAAACAGCAGGGATGGAGCGTGCAGGGTCAGTCATATATAATAACAAGTCATCGGCATACAATGATACTTTATGTGTAATTCCATTACGGATGATTCCCCTGAATACAGAAGAAGATCTCAATGTAATGGACAGAGGCTCAGTGGCAATGGCAAAGAGTAAAGGTGACAGAGGCCAACCTTGATGACAACCACGACCCAGCGCAAAGTAATCAGAGTAAACATCATTAGTATGAACACTGGCTTCAGGGGACGAATAAAGAAGCCGAATCCAGGAAATAAATTTATCGCCAAAACAAAATTTCTCTAAAACTGCAAACAAGTATTCCCACTCCACCCTATCGAAAGCCTTTTCAGCATCTAAAGAAATCACAAGTTCAGGAAGTTCAGACCAAGGTTATTATCGTTAACTAAAACTACCGAAATAACCAAAACTAGAAGTGAAAAAACATTTTCGTTAACAGAAATAAAAATAAAAACAAAAAAAGGAAAACTAACTAAAACTGTAATGAGTGTTCACAAAACTAACTAAAATTAACTGAATTTATAGCAAAAATATGTTTAGCTTTCGTTGATGTGTGCGTGTCATACAATAGTCAAGGGTAATAAAGAAGTTTAGTTTCCAGGTTTTTTTCTTGCTGTGTCTCATTATGCCAGCAGGTGGCAGTACGTTAGTCGAGTCGTCTGTGTTGCTGCTCCGTCCACGCGCAGAATCATGTCAGGAAAAGTCTGGAGAAAGCGCCAGCTTCCAATTTGGGATTACTTTTGTTAATAGAATGTCAAATATAATGTCAGTATTATCTTTTAATTATATAGGTTTACTTATGATAGAATGCTGCATGTAATCATTTGTGTTTAGAAGTATGTAGTTGATAGTGTTGTGTTGGGCTCTTGAATAAACTCTCGCTCAAGCGTTACCGTGGAGCAACAACCATCTTTTATTTTAGCGTCTCTCGTGCTGCTTACATACCACACATTTCCTGTCTAGAGGGTAAGTACTGCCGCCTAGTGGCGCATGCATGTACATCAATATAGATTACACCACATCCCCCTTACTGAAGTTAGGCTGGTACATTCTTTTGCTCTTCAAACAAAACATAACTGTATACTATTTTTTTTTCAATACAGACATACTCCAGCATTTCAGGAAATATAAACTCGGTATTTTCATAAACACTTTCTTTTCTCTTGTAACACATGTCAAACCGTTTTCCCTTTTGAACACTCCATTCTCAAAAACAAAACTTAGCATTTCAAAATACAACTTTTCCCTTTCCAAACAATTAGCTTCACAGATCAAGTCTTTTTGGTTTGATCACTTCCCTACCAGACCGGGTTCTAACCACACCTGGAGTATGGGGTGCGCTTGGCTCAGAAACAGTCTCTATAGGGGTGGACTGGATCTGTTTTGCCTCGGTTTGAGTCTCTGTTTGTGGGATTGGCACAAGATGACTGCGGTTCCTTCTGATCGTCCCTTGGGGTCCACTGATGATGTACGATCGTGGAGTCGGGTGGACTGATGTCACTGTGCCTTGTGCTTTTGCATCCGTGATCCAGACTGGTTGCCCTGGCAACAATTTATCCAGTTCTCTTGTTCTATGTCTTTTGTTAAAACATTCGGTTTGTCTCAGCCTTTTCTCTCTCTCAGAACGACAAATCTGCTGAAAATCAGGCAGACATGGCTCCAAGATTTCAGGAAGCACTGGTAAAGTAGTACGAAGCCTACGCCCCATGAGAAGTTGAGCCGGGCTGTAGCCATTCGCCAGTGCTGTTGTTCTGTATGCCAGCAATGCCTTGTATGGATCGCTGGCTTTTTTGAGGAGATTTTTGATGGTCTGGACACCTCTCTCCGCCTCGCCGTTGCTCTGCGGGTACCTGGGACTACTGGTGACATGCTCAAAACAGTAGTCCTTTGCAAAGTCTTTCATCTCTTGACATGCAAATTGTGGGCCATTATCAGTAATCAATGTTTCAGGTATTCCATGGCGTGCAAATATTGACTTTAAATGCACAATCACATTGGCTGAACGAGTCGGGCTGAGTTGAGCAATCTCGACATATCTCGAGAAATAATCTACTACCAACAGATAGTTTTTGTCTTTTAGCGTGAACAAATCAGCTCCTAAATTCTGCCATGGCCTTTCAGGTAAACGTGTGGGCATAAGAGGTTCCCTCACATTAACTCTCTCCTGTATGCAAAGCCTGCACTTAAGGACAAGTTCACTGATCTGATTACTTAAGCCTGGCCACCACACTGCTTGTCGGGCGCGTTCTCGACACTTAACTACCCCTTGGTGACCCTCGTGTATTTTGTCCAAAACTGCATTTCGCATGTTTGCAGGTATGACCAACCTTGTGCCTCGCAATAGTAGTCCATTGTGAACGCTCAAAACTGCTCTTTCCGACCAGTAGTGTTTTACTACACCCTGCAGCTGGTTCCTGTCAGGCCAGCCCTCTGCACAGAACTTCATGACTTGGGAACAGACGCCGTCAGACTGTAGCTGCTCACGGAGATCTGCAAGGTATTTGCTGCTAGTAGGAAGGCCCTCCAGCACTGCGTCAACGTAAATATCAGTGTCCTCCATAAGATCATTGTCTCTGGAAATCACACTGTGTGTCAGCGGTAACCGTGACAGCGTGTCGGCTGTGGTGAGGCTTTTGCCTGGAATGTGCCTTATAGTGTAAGAATACCTCATTAGGCGCATGCGGAATCTCTGTATCCGCGGTGGAAGCAAATCCAAGGCCTGCCCTCCAAGTAGGCTCACGAGTGGCTTATGGTCGGTCTCAAGCTCAAAGTGCAGCCCCAAAATAAAGTCACTGAATCTTTCACAGGCCCAGGTGAGCGCCAGCGCTTCTTTTTCCAGCTGAGCATAGCGCTGCTCTGTGGGTGTCAATGATCGTGAGGCATACGCGACTGGTGACCACACGTCACTGTCTTTCTGTAGCAAAACTGCCCCCAACCCGTATGAAGAGGCATCTGCTGAGATCTTTTGGGGTTTGTTTGGGTCGTAAAGTTGCAGTACTGGAGCGGATGACAGTTCTTCTTTTAAACTGCTAAATGCATTTTGTTGCTCATGCCCCCAGTACCACATGTTTTTAGTTGAAAGCAAGTCTCTCAGTGGTTTGTCTTTTTCGGAGAGGTTTGGGATGAATTTCCCCAACTGATTCACCATTCCTAAGAAGCTTCTAAGCTCACTCACGGTGCTTGGCTCTTTCATATTCTGCACCGCACTAGTTTTGTCAGGGTCAGGACTCATGCCTTCGGATGACACAATGAATCCTAAGAATTTCACTGCTCTTTTGCCAAACTCACATTTTGACATGTTCAGGGTGACGCCCGCCTTCTCTGCACGGTCGAGGACAGCGTGGAGTCTCATGTCGTGCTCCTCTTTCGTGGATCCCCAGACCAGGATGTCGTCCATGTGGCACACGACTCCCGTGAGGCCGGCTGTCACTTCCGTCACCATCATGTTTTGGAAATGCTCTGGTGCACTGGAAATACCAAATGGCAAACGATTGAAATGGTATCTACCAAATGGCGTAATAAATGTGGTGAGGAGAGCAGATTCTTTGGACAGCGGTATTTGCCAAAAGCCCATGTTAGCATCAAGCTTGGAGAAATACTGCGCACCTGTGAGCATGCCTAGTGTTTGGTCTACAGAGGGGAGGATGTATCTTTCACGACACACAGACTCATTCAATGGTGTCATGTCCACACAGATGCGGACATTCTCTCTGTCCTTTTTAGGGGCTACGACCATGCCGCAACACCAGTCTGTGGGCTCTTCCACACGACTGATTACTCCCAACTGTTCCATCCTCTCCAGCTCTGTTTTGACTTTGCCCAGTAGTGGCAGTGGAACACGCCTAGGCACTTTCAGTGAATAAGGTTTAGCGTCGGGCTTCAGCTTAATCGTGTACGGTTTTTGAACAAGCCCGAGCCCATTACATAGTTTCGGGTACACTTTCTTCACTGTCTCAAGGTCAACATTGTCCATTCGGGCAATTAGTTTCAGTCTCACAGAAGCTGTCCTGCTTAAGAGAGCTACACGCAGATTTCTGACTACATAGATTGTCTCTGTAGTGCTCCTGTCACTGTAGGAAATGTCCTCCTTTATAGACCCAAGTACGCTCAGTGCTGCACCTCCTGGTCCATACAGTGGCTTTTTAGCTTTTTGCAAATGTTCACTTGGCTGCTTAATGTCTTTGAATGTCTCCTCTGAGATAGCTGTGACATCTGCCCCCGAGTCTAATTTAAATGTCATGCTTTTGCCTCTCACGCAGATGTTAGCAAGCCACGGGTCTTCTCCTGAATCTAGTTCACCTAGGAAAAGTCCATCTGCACTGTCTGCCACCTCATGCACAGTTGTAGACCTACAAACTCTCCCGTAGTGTCCACGTTTCCCACAGTTGTGGCATTCTGCATTTTTGGCTGGGCACTGTGCTGCTGGGTGCATCGGTGCTTTCCCACATTTAGAACAGGTTTTATTCTCTTGTCTTGTTATTTGTGGTTTATGTGGCTTGAACTGCTTTTGGTCTCTGCTTCTGAATTTATTTGGCTGTGATTTTCTGACATGCACGGCATCCACTGCTGTCTTGCCAGTGCTGCTTTCACCTCTTAGGTCAGTTTGCTGTCTTTTTATTTCCTCAGATTGTCTCGCCATTGTGATAGCTTTAGCTAGGGTCAAATCTTTGTTGAGCTGCATTCTCTCCGACAGCGATGAATCTTTAAGACCCACAACGAGCCTATCCCTCAAAAGTTCATCGTGAAGTTCACCATATTCACAGTTTTCAGCGAGAGCATATAGAGCTGTTATGAAGGAGTCAACTGTTTCTGCTGGCTGTTGTACTCGCTTATTAAACTTTGCTCTTTCATAGATCACATTCTTTCTGGGGACAAAATGTCTATCAAATGCGTTTCTGACTGCATCGTACTGCTGGCGCTGCCCGTCTGTTAGGTCAAGTCCCCTTAGCACGTCGTCAGCCTCGTCCCCCATGCAGTAAACTAATGTGTTCACTTGGTTAGCATCTGTTGAGCTGTTCAGATTACTTGCCATTCTAAAACGCTCGAAACGTCTGATCCACTTCTCCCATTCCTGGGGCTTTGCGAAGTCGAACGGTTCCGGTGGCTTGATGGTGAAAGTAGCCGCTGGTGGAGCTGCCATAACCGGGCCAGGTGTCGCCGCTGCCGCCGGTAGAGCCGCTGCTTGCTCCGTCATGTTTGTCGCTAGCCGATCGCCAAGCTGACTTTCTTTTCAGTTCTTCTCAGTTCACCGCTTAGAGCGAGTGCACTTCTGACACCATGTTGTGTTGGGCTCTTGAATAAACTCTCGCTCAAGCGTTACCGTGGAGCAACAACCATCTTTTATTTTAGCGTCTCTCGTGCTGCTTACATACCACACATTTCCTGTCTAGAGGGTAAGTACTGCCGCCTAGTGGCGCATGCATGTACATCAATATAGATTACACCACAGATAGTATCCTGAAAGAATGTCTCATCCTAGGAAGCTTGTGTGGTTCCAGAGTGTTCTGGTTTTCACACCCACATCCTAGGAGCATGGGAGAGGTCGTACCTTCTTTTATTGTTTTATGATAGGATAAACGTATCTATATCTGTTTTACTCTAAGTGCATTTTGTTTAGATGAACTGCTGGACTTCCAGGCCAGCAGGTTTAGGAAGTCATTTTATGGGTTCACATACACACACATACACACACCTAAACATCCACATTCCAATGTAAAGAACAAACACCCACTGATGTATAAATAAAGAACAGGGCAGTGGCACGGCGCGAGTCTCAGAGCCCGCACTTCTGTTCTGTGGCTGCCCTTGCTTGCAAGTAACTAACTGCAGTGTGTGTTTCTCCTCTCTGATTCTCAACTGAAGAAGTGTTTTAGAATAAATCTCCTGACATTTGTTTTGGTCCTTCGTAGCCGGAGCAGAAACATCAGAACTGTTATCTGTGACTCTGTTCCAGGATCTGGCACACTGTTTCCTGACGCCGTGGAGCCAGCACCAAAGTCTGTGCACAGCCCTCTTAGAATTCGGGTCCGGACCGGTGTTTATAGTCTGGTCCACGGCGGTGGGATTCAGTCTGACGATCCGAACCACCAGTGAGTCGTCTGAGGGTGAGAAACACTATTTTGATATATAAAACCGCAGAGAAGGTTTTAAGAAATGCGCAAATAGGTTTGTTGTAGCCGTAATTACTTCGTGAAACGCGTAAAATAGGTTAAGGTTCGCCGAAAGGAACCGAATTAGACTTAGGTTTGAGAGGTAGCCGTAATTACTTCGTGACAAATTAGCGCGCAAATGTCTATGTGTGTAAAAGTGTTGTTGTGTTTGTGTGAATGACTGCGGAGCAGGCGCGGTCTGTGACACGGTTGTTGTTGTTATCATGGGTTATTTAGATGATTCTTTAGATTGCCCTGATCAACAACAGCCTGTGCTGCTGACCATTAATTTAACCAGTTGTTAACAGTAATCTGCATTAAGCGTAAGGTTGCTAAAATACAGTACAATGATATATTAGATGAAGTAAAATAGGCAAATATTTTAACTAATGACGTGCATAGAGGCACTTGACCTGTTTGAAAACTGTCGTCTTATTATGAGCCATTGTTGAGATATAGAGTACGCCTGTGAAAACAACTAATATGCTGAACCCTGTGTGAAACAGCTGAAAACTACATGATGGAGAAGCTGAGTTAAATATGAAAATGTAAGTCTTTGCCACTGTGGGCAAAGCACGCAACCACTGTGTGAGGTTGCGTTGCTGTCTCTTCTGAGCTGATGAGCAAGCTACACATTATCAGATCAGGAGCTGGCTGAGAACTCATCAAAGAAAGGGGAAGAGAACTATGATAACTCGAGTATGTAGCGTATCCGTGAGTTCAGCTTCTTCTTTCAGATGCGCAGCAGTTTTCCTGGATCTTGATTCATGTGTGTAGAGTGTTCATAGCATCAGCATCATGTTTTTGTTTATTTGTTTTGTTGGGTTGAAAAATAATTAAATAAAATTGTGATCATACTTATGGATCACCATGGCACATATCATCAGCCATATGTTTTATTTATGCAGATGAAAAAAGTGAGTGTGAATGTGCCTGATGTCGCAGTGTGTGTGTGCGTTGTGTAAACGTAATTGTCACAAATTGTGAGAGCGGTGATTCTGCAGGTCACCAGCTAGTGTGAAGGAAAAAAGAGACAGAATCTACATTGTAGATGGAAAATAATAGGAAAAAGGTTTTGTGTTTATCAGCCAAGAACAACTACAATCTCACTTTCTGCTTTTAAGAAAGGAGAGTTCACAAAAAACAGAGAGAGAGTTCTGTGTGTTGGTTAAGCAGTGAGAATAATGATCAAAATGTCTCAGTGTGTCACTTGCAGGTGAGGAGCAGACCCGGATCAATTTCCCATATGCAGCGGTCGGACAAAAATTATAGTTTAACATCATTGGAAACATTCGGGCCAAGTTTTTGGCTAACTTATTTACAGCTCCATGTGTCCCTCATCCTCACAAGCGAGCTCTCACTCCTCCCTGAAGACAAGGAATGCAGTTCCAAAGAGCAATAACATGGCAGATAAAGAGACAGCAGCAAGTCCTGAGCAAAGAGACCCAGCAAGCAGCAGCAGTGTGGACAAACAGCAGTGGAGAAGAAGAGCAAACCATCATCCTGACTGATTGGATGAATGACACTGTGTTTCCAACAAGCTGCAAAGTCACTGTGCTTGTGAAAAGAACGTTTGAGGAGAACTGAGGAGACTGTTGGAGTTTGACATTTGCCACTTTCGGAGTAAAATGGCAAGAAGAGACAGTGGAACACAGGACAAAGCTGAAGAAGAACTGCCGGCTATTGGACTGTTGAAGTGGGAGAGGACAACAGAGTGGGAGCAGTAGGTGAGAACACAGAGGAATTGCTGTTGTTTAATGTGGGAAATCAAAATTTGGGTTAGCAAACCTGGGGAAAAGAAAACTGACTGCTTAAGTGGAAAATTGTGAAGGAATCTGAAACACTGCAAAAAGAAACATATACAAAATCACACACACAAGCAGAACATGCATTAACCCTACTAACACAAACACAAGAGAGCTCATGAAGATTAGGCAGCATCTTAAGCATGTGAGTCTGTTTATCATCTTGTCCAAGTCACCTGGTGTGATGCAAAGACCAGTGGACTCATAGCACATTAGTTAAGAAAGGATCAAATAATAGCAGAGAAGTGTGTAGGAAAGGCAGCTTTAAGAACATGCCCTGCTGGAGATGCAGCTCCAAACACATTGATTAAACCTGCCTAATAACACAAACACACATGCAATGAAAATCAGCTTGTTATCTCTCATCAGTGTTAAAATAGTGTCAATTTAACAGACACTTGTTATCAAATGCTGAATTTATCCAATGCTGACAGTTAACTCTCAAGGTTGCAGGACAACAGTTTAACTTTTGTGGGGGAAAAAAAGGATTCTGGTTTGACCAACCAGTGATCAGACAATAAATTTAGTTGTTAATATAGTAAATTGGGAGATGCTTTCTGCTTGATTGATGCAGCACAAGTAATTTACTGTATGAGGGAAATTCTATTTTTGTGATAATATTTTGAACATGCATTTCTGTTGTCCTGTCAACTTAGTGGGTTAATAGCTGATATGCAAATTAGTTGATGGTTCTTAGATTAATGAAAGGTGATTGAGTTCTAGTACGAGTGAATGGGATGTGTTGGAGTTTGTTAGAGTGGAGACTCTAAAACACTGAGTTTCCTGTTGTGATGTGTGAGTGAATCCTGCACCCAGATACACAACTCTGAATACATGAGAACAAACTTCTTTTGTGAAATGCATGACAACATGTCACATGTTTTATGATGACGGGGAAAAAGGAAAACTAAATAAAATCTGTGGCCTAAATGAGTAAAAAGTACAGTCCTGGGGATTAAAATTCATAGCTAATGAGACATGAGGCTTATGTTGTGTGTTGTGCGGCTGATGGTTGGTTTTGAATTAATCTAGCTGATGATTTTTCTTTTGTTGTGAAGTTGAGCCTGCCAATTAGTATGATGGTATGATAAATCATGCTAATGGTATGATTTACCCTCCTGAGATGAGGAGCATGTGTCATGACTTAACGAGGCCTTTTTATTTTGATATTTTCACAGTGCACTGAAAGTTTTGTTTGATAACCTCTGTTTGAGCAGATCTGCACGATTAGAACAGAAGCGCTATACAACACGTCGTCGAGAAAATTGTTGCAAGTGAGTGTCTCCAAAAGATTGCAATGGGCTCTGGAGAAAGCCACTTATATGGGACAATTAGAAAATAGGTCCCTACCCAAAAAAGGATTAAGCGAGATAATCCCATATAAAGTTCTTCTTTTCTTTTTGAAATGACGTCATTTTGCTGAGAAGTGGAAATGAAAATGCGATAATAATTTCCACTGTCAGCAAAGAAAGAATGAATGAATGCATGAATGAATGAGTGAGAGAAAATAAAACTGACTGACTGGTAAAAGCGGACAGAAGCTGACAGACTGACTGACATCACTGTGTGAAGTTAACCCCCACCTGACAAAGGTGCAGATGAATCTATGTGTGTTTCTTTTTACAGGAGCAGAAAGATGACAGCAACATTCGAGGTTGCGTGATGATTTAACCTTTTAAATGTCACTTTCTGTGTCTGCGCATCTACCAGGGGTGTTATTCACTACCTTGTGTTGCTCACAGAGGTGACTGTGAGAAAGTGTGTATACACCTGGGCAGCGCTAACTTTTCTACAGCATCACAGTTTTTCATGTGATTTGATCATGTGATTTATACCAGGATAGCTGGTTGATGTTTTCTACTACAGGATTTCTGGGTTCATGTGTGAAGAAAACTGTGTTTACAGGTTATGAGTTGGTGATGCTGTTACACTGTGTTGTTGGGAAAATGTTAAAGGTTACTTTAATGATATGAATAACATGTGAGACATATCCTGTGTTTAAACTAGTGTCACTTCTTTCCACAGCTATGGATGGCTAACTTTATGGTCTTTTATAGCACCTCTGGACCCTGTCAACTTCTGCCTGACCTCCAGGATTGTCCATGTGTGTTGCTGATGTTTGTTTTTCTAAGAGTGCATGAAGAGGATTCAGCAGAGACGGACAAGTAACATGAGAAAGCAAATAAGAGATGCAGTGTTTGTGGAATAGTTTGATATGGGGCTCATTAGCTGGCCACTACTGAGCTCCTAGTGTTAAATACATGGAGTGACTTTGCTTAAGGGAAGTCACCGATTACATTAATGTTAACTGAGTACATGGGATGATCCATGTTTGGGACGAATTATGCCAATAATTGTAGTTTACTGATTTGAGAAAACCTGCACATGATACTTGTCCTGTTGATGCTTTATTACTCTAATGATACAATTGTTTATAAGTGTGAAGTTTGATTTTACTTCCAGATCTTGTTTTCCAGGCCATGATGGTGTGTATGATGGCTCCAGGCGGAGCCAGATGTGAAGCAAACTTGTTATGCAAAACACACTAACAGCTTTTATTGCAGGGTTACGGAGCTACTCCAGAGGAGGTGAAGCCCTGAGGGTGCCTGGGACATGATCTAGCTAACCTTTTTCTTTTAGACAGGAATCTAGGTTTGATGAGTTGACTCATGGGAGTGTCCATGCGTCAAGAGGAGGGGTCCAGAATTACAGAGTTACATGAAACTATGTTTTCTGAACTATGATTTTTGTGTGATCTGTGTGATTAACAGTTCAGACGGGTATTAAACCTATGCAAGTGGTGCATCCATGTTCAGATGAGACTTTGATGGTCCATAAATGAAGCTCACTGAACTAAAGAATGTGGTTTGATGATGCTTTACATGCTCTCCAAATAGAAGTTTTTCCTCCTAGCAAGGAAATACAGGTGCAGCAGTTAAAGTATTGCTGAAAGGAATCTCCTGAGAAATCTTCAGAGGCCCAGTGAGAAGCGAGAACCCATTCCCGGCAGAGCTGACAACCCAGGCAGTGGTTGAGGTCAAAGGTCGAGCTGTTTGGGGCCCATTGGGAGATCAGATTCCACAACCACAGCAAGGACCACGAAGCTGCGTTGGAATGAGAGCTGTGCCAAGGGGGCTTTCCAGAGGCCAACAGAGGAGATTGTGGACGACAGACGGGCACCTGAAGGATGAGGGGAGCGTGCCAAGCTCCACCGACAGCGCAGGGGGAGTTCAAGGATGACATCATGATTCTGTGAAAAGCACAGGAGCCAGAAGCTATGGTGGTGATGACAGCAGTTTCCTATGAACATCACCTAATGCTGTGTCACTGTACTGTGCACACGATGGCACTCTGAAGACTGCTGGGATCATAACAGCAGTAAGATAACTGAATCCAGCACCCTTTCCACAGAGGGTTTTCCTGCACAGGATGGACAATGGAGGAGTCATAAATATCCCCCACAGGACGGAGGCCTGAAGTGAGGTGATGGGGGTTGGCAGAGAGGCCATAAAACTAGAGTGCTGAAGAGGTCTGCAGCTTTCACGATAGCTGAGACCCATGTTGACAAACAACAAACTCAACTGGTATGTTTGAATGTCTATTCTACATGCATTTGGACTCTGGTCCTATGAACAGTGATGGAAACAACTGGAAGACACATCTATAAGGCACTGCAGAACTTAACTGCTCTGCAGAAATATGTGGCGGACCACACATCAGAAGGATGACTCTGAAGTTACAACAAGAAACAATTTTGCTGATAAAGCTGCAAAAGCAGCAGCCATAGCACCCACAGTCTTATTAACAACCCATGAAAATCACACTATCCCACTGTCTGTACTGCAGGATGAACAGAAAGCAGCACCGTCAAAAGAAGAAACGCAATGGCTAAAACACGGAGCAGTATTAGACACTGATGACATAATAAAATAGCAGGAATTCCCATTCTTCCCAAACCATTACACAAAACAGCCGCTCTAGTGAGCCATGAGTTAAGCCATGTCTCAACAGGAGGGGAGATGATCTCTATAATAAATCAACAATTTTACACTTTAAAATTTTTTAGCAAAAGAATATGTGAGAACATCTATGACCTGCCAAAAACACAATACTTAAGGTTGAAGCCAGGTGCTAAAAAGACTACTCATCGGAGTTGGAGTATTTTTACTTTTATTTTGTGTTTTTGTAACATGTATCCTGCCATGTCTAAAACTCATGACTAACCGCATAATATTTTCCACTGTTGCTGCATACATAGTCGTGACCAATGATGATAATGACTCCGACCTGTTGGAACGTGAAGATTTGTGTGATTAATGACGATGTGACAGAAAATGTACAACAAGATATTATATACTGATATTTCATTTAAAAGTTAAACTGACAACAGGGGGGAATGTTAATAGAATGTCAAATATAATGTCAGTATTATCTTTTAATTATATAGGTTTACTTATGATAGAATGCTGCATGTAATCATTTGTGTTTAGAAGTATGTAGTTGATAGTATCCTGAAAGAATGTCTCATCCTAGGAAGCTTGTGTGGTTCCAGAGTGTTCTGGTTTTCACACCCACATCCTAGGAGCATGGGAGAGGTCGTACCTTCTTTTATTGTTTTATGATAGGATAAACGTATCTATATCTGTTTTACTCTAAGTGCATTTTGTTTAGATGAACTGCTGGACTTCCAGGCCAGCAGGTTTAGGAAGTCATTTTATGGGTTCACATACACACACATACACACACCTAAACATCCACATTCCAATGTAAAGAACAAACACCCACTGATGTATAAATAAAGAACAGGGCAGTGGCACGGCGCGAGTCTCAGAGCCCGCACTTCTGTTCTGTGGCTGCCCTTGCTTGCAAGTAACTAACTGCAGTGTGTGTTTCTCCTCTCTGATTCTCAACTGAAGAAGTGTTTTAGAATAAATCTCCTGACAACTTTGAATATGACTGTGTTTTGGATAAAGCAAGTGTCTTGTAGTGGAACGAGACAAATTATGAGGGACATTTCTAAAGGGAAAAAAATCCCACAAACCTTGAAGTGCACTTGAAAAGCTCACACAAGAAGGCTAAGCTAGCTTGAGAAGGTAAGGGAGCACACTCAGCCCTCATCCCCAGAAACAGAAGCTAACACCAGGCAAGGTAGCGTGATGCATCCCAAGACAACAGGACTGGGATATCTACACAACTGTGTGAGTCAATTGCCTTCAAAAGGTTTATCAATTCACTTGAACCAAAATTACGAACACCCGGTGCTGCAAGAGTTAATAGTCTCATTGCGGCCAAGATATACATTTTATAGTTGCCTGGTACCAATGGTTGTTCATCTGCCCTAATTTATTTATTTATTTATTTAAAGAACCCATAGGTGGGATTGTGAGTTGTCTGTCTCTGCGTGTTAACCCTGCGACAGACAGGCGACCTGTCCAGGGTGCAGGGTATGGTAGCTGGAATAGCAACATACCCAAGGATAAGCAGAAGAGAATGACTGATATGATGAAACTGGGATTTTGTTACACTTAATTATTGCAAACACAACTAAAACTATAACTGAAACTAATCAAAACTAAACTGAAACTAAGGATTTTCAAAAAAATAAAAACTAAACGAAACTAGCAAACAATTGGTAAAAACTAATTAAAACTAATATAAAACTGAAAATCTGAAGTCAAAACTAAATAAAAATAAAAACTAATGAAAATTGCAAAACTATTAAAACCCTGGTTCAGACAGATGCTTTGAGTAAATAACATTAAAGAGTGTACGGGTATTAAAAAACAATTGCCGTCCCTTTATAAAGCCATTCTGCTCTTCAGATATAATTTGAGGGAGCACATCCTCAAGGCGAGATGCAATTACTTTAGCCAATACCTTTGCATCTGCATTAAGCAGAGATAATGGCCTGTAGGAACCACAGGAGGTTGGGTCCTTGTCATTTTTGAGAAGGAGCGCTATGGTGGCTCGTGTGAAAGTAGGCGGTAATGAACCTGTTTTCAAGGATTCGTTAAACACAGACAAAAGCAATGGTGCCAATTTACCAATAAATCTTTTGTAAAATTCAATTGGAAACCCATCTGGGCCTGGGGCTTTATTACACTGCATAGCTGTAATAGCTTTTAATACTTCTTCAACAGATAATGGGGAGTCCAATTGCCCAGCATTATTAGTACCAGTAACAGGGTTTGAAAGATTATGAAGAAATTCATTCATTTTAGCTTTATCCGTGGGAAATTCGGACTTGTACAACAAAGAGTAAAATGTTTTAAAGGTAGAATTAATTTCCAAGGGATCTGTAGTGATATTGTCATAAGAGTTTTTAATACTGGGTATCACACGCGAGGAGGCCTGACGTCATAACTGACGTGCCAACAAGCGACTAGCCTTGTCACCATATTCATAATATGAGTCACGACTGCGTAGTAATAAGTGCTCAGACTCTTTAGTTGACATAAGATCAAATTCTGCTTGCAAATCAATGCGCTGCTTCAGTAATTCTGGAGAAGGGTTCAGCGTATAACTTTGATCAAGGTTACTAATTGCAGCTATAAGTTCTTTAAGCCTCGCATTAATCTTTTTATTAGCACGGACAGAGTAAGAAATAATTTGACCTCTCAGGTAGCATTTAAGAGTCCCCCATAGCAGAGAATATGAAACAGAATCATCCTGATTGAAGGACAAGAACTCCTCAATAGAGCTTGAAATAAATTCACAACATTCTTTATCCGCCAGAAGGAGAGAGTTAAATCTCCAAAGTGGAGGAGTACGTTTATAGGTAGAAAGTTGAACATCCAATAGCAGAGGAGAATGATCAGATATTACAATACCAGAATAGTCGGAATACTTAACACACGAATTAAGAGTTCTGTCGATGAAAAAATAATCAATCCTGGAATAAGACTGGTGGACCTGGGAGAAAAACGAAAATTTTTTGATTGAAGGGTTGCGAAATCTCCATGGATCAACAAGATCCTTCTGTTTCATAAAATCTGAGAATGTTTTAGACATAGATGATGGAGTCAAATTACGAGGACTAGATCGATCTAAGATTGGATCAAAAACACAATTCAGATCACCACCAAGGATAAGCAAATGTGTATTCAGAAAGGGGACGTTACTCAGCAATCTATTAGCGAATTCAGCATCATCAAAATTCGGGGCATATACATTTACCAACAAAACCTTTTTCTGCATGAGGGTACCAGCAACAATGATGTATCTACCATTCCTTTCAGCGATAGGAAAGGCTACTCTTTCTAAAAAGGCAACCGTCATCACATTTTCTGACCAATCATAACAGCCCATTTCACACACATCTTTAAATCATCCTCTGCCGAGCAGCCTCTGAACCATGAAGAAACTTTCCTGAACTTTACACTGGTGTATAGTGTTACACAGCATGATGTTTCACTGTGAGTCTGGAGTTTTCATCATAGTAAACCTGCATAACTCCTGTTGTTTTTTTAATATAGAAAATAGAAGCATAGGTGGGAATAAAAAAAACAACCCCCCCCCCAAAAAAAAAACAACCAGACTTGGTTTTTAGAGAAAACTGAACATTTTTTATTTTCATTGCTCCACTTTTGTTTCATAGCAGCCACAGGATGGCACCAGAGTCCAGGAAAAAAAAGAAAGTTTAAAATCTGTTTTTCTTCACACCCCTTCACGCTCTTCTTTATGTTTACATCCAAAATGTAATTTAAGGCTCCCACAGTTCCCACGGACAAACAAATCTAACTAAAATCTGCAGTGATGAATGAGCAGAGAACCCAACCCCAAATCCTCCAATCACGTACACCTGACATCAGAGCGGTGACAATGAACAGACCAACCAAGTTTTTATTGTCTTTTTTTCACGGATTAGAGCTGAAAGAACAGATTCTTCTTGCTGGGAGCTATTTTCAGAAGCAGATTACATACTGCACTAAAGATTTCTTGCAGGTAGAAGGCTGGATTAACTCAAAATAAACTACACTGCATGTGTTCATTGTAATAAGACAACGTGACCACTGACTGAGCCCACTGACACAGACTGCCTAAACAAATAGTCCGTGTTTATTTCCAAGAAACCTTTTGACATAACCTCAAAAAAGCACGAGCTGGCAGTGGACTCCATAATTGGTCATAATGGCTCATTACCTGTGTGGACTCAGACTGTGGAGGCAATAGTAGATACAAAGAGTCAGCCACGCTGTTCAGCACAGAACTTACGGAGCACCAAAACTGCACACATTCCCTTTATCATGATGGCTCGTTTGAAATTTATTTAAAATAAATTTTGAGTTACAGTTTAATTTTCTGAGTTAAACTCTGATACACCTGACCGTGTAAAATCTGACATTAAAAATCTGAAATTACTCAGATGTTAAAGATTATTTTTCAACAATGATTATCTAATAATTATCTAATAGAGGCAGTATCTTGGTTAAGTCTCTTGGATGAATGGATGACAGGGTGCTACAGCAGAGGCTTTCATCTGATTAATGCCAGATATTCATGGACTCATGCAGGGTTTAATTTTTACTGAAAGAATGTTAAATATCCAAATCCAGCTGTGTGGGTCTTTGTGCTGTCACTGTGAAATGTGGACACCCCGCAGCTATGCAGGAGTTTCTTAAAGTGTCGCTTCAGAGACGTCTATAGCTTGGACACATAGTATTTGCACACTGTTATAATGATTATTTCTTTGCATCTCTGCAGTGTTTTATGATTAAATAAAAATCAAGTGCAAAACCCTTGAAATTGATCCAGTGGTTTGTGGTTAAAAAAAAAATAGCAGTTTTATAAGCTGAGGTTGTCCATTTTCTGACTTTCTTTATATTCTGATAGTTTGTAACAATCTGAAGTGCAAGAAGAATTGTGAAGTAATTTTAAAATATTGTTCCTAATTTAGGAACAACACCAGCTGCTTCCATGTCTTGCATTAATATTTTAATAACTTCTCTGCTTTTTGACAATTGTTCCTTGGATAATTATATTATCTCTATTTGTACGATACGACGAAGGGAAAAACAGGGTACCTTTTGAAAGTCTTTTAACATTTATTGTATTATTTATTTTTGCAAAATAGATGCATTATACTCTGTGCTTTTTCAAAGGAAATGACACTTGGGGTTCAAATGAAAGCACTGGGGTGTAACATTATTGGAGATTATGAAGATATTAACAAATTGTAAAGATATAAGTGTTTCGATATCTATATATAAATTTGGATGCACAGAAATGCCTGAAAGCAGTGGAATAAAGGAACAAAAAGATTTCAGATGATAAATTCAGGGGGTCCGTCTAGCCATCCATCCATTTTAATATGAATTAAAATAGAGTCATGCAAGACTCAAATGCAACGTGAAGAATAAAACACAGTGAGACATGGTCAAAGAAAGACACTCTATAAGAAGTCCCACGATATGAGCAAATGTATGTAAGGAGATACTGTAGCAGAAAGGCAGCTTCACATCTTCGCCATGTTGGCGATGACTGGAACAAAAAAACAGACAAACAAGAGCTTTAAGCTTTTCTGCAAATACTTTTCATGTGTTTGTGTTTGCACGTATCTTTTATCTTCTTTACTGTCAGACAGTTAAACACCAGCGAGGCTGCAGCTGAAAGAACAAACGAGAAATGTCTTTTAAACATTACTTTAATGAAATGCTCAATCATGATGAATCAGATTCTCCTGCGTCTTAAGAAAGTAAAAATAAACTAAAAGTAAACTTACTGAAAGTAAAAAAAGGGTGAAAACTAGCGTATGTGGATAAATCTGGTATATTTACACGATGAATTCAATACACATTCATATCTGACTCTGCTGCTTTGTCAACAGCAGCTGTGTTGCTTCCAGTCAGTATCACGTGCTGAGCTCTTGTGCCCTCCTCCTCCTTTGCATCCTTTCAACATTTTCATGTACAAAAATGTTGATGCACAAAATCTGCCATAAAAATCCTCATACAACAATATTGTTTTTTGCTTCTTTTTTCATAAATGACTCATCATCATCATAATCATCTTTGTTTAGATGCAAGAAGAAACATATAGAAATGAAAAAGGGATAAATCTTCAGACCGAACCTGCTGGGACTGTGTGAGGTCCTGAGGCTAAGAGTAAGGATTTATCCACAGGAGAGCTGCGTTCTTACAAACCATCCCACTGTGTAAACCTGACATCTGTGGAACAGCTGAGCTGTATGATGTGTACAAGGACACAAAACATTATTTACCATCAGATCCCGAGCCCTCCATGTGTTAATCAAGAAACTGCTGCTGTGCTACATCCATAAATAATGAATAAATTAGGAGCTAAAGCTGAAAGGACAGTTTATTTGTACCATCTTCATGTCAACACATTCAAGAACATCACAGATGAAAGAAACATTAAAAACTTCCACACTACATAAAGCAAGAAAAATAGTTTTTCTTTCAGGTGGTTTCAGAAAAAACAAAAACATCAAACATCCCCAAGACTCTCTTTGAAAGAACTAAAAACCTTTATTCTCATGGTCCAATCATGAGTGAACTCCCTGATGAAGCCTTGTGTGCTAAAACATGTCAGAGTTTTAAAGGTTAAACATGAGTTTCTAAAACATTTCGCTGGAGAACAATGAACTATTTGACTGAGTTTCAATTATTTACAGACGAGCAAAACCAGGACAGAGAAAAAAGGACAAAACTGACTCAGTAAAACGACAGAAAATAAGATCCCATGTAAATTTGTATTATGTAGAAGTTCAGCCCAGCAACCAGTTCAGTTCAACACAAGTTTAAATGATTCTATCTGAACTCTGTGGAGCCTGATCTCAAGCTTTTTGAGTCTGACACTGAAACCAGAGGATCTTTCTGTCTCTTCAGATTCACTGTGATCCAGTGATGGGAGTGATTAAAGTCCTGAGTGATCACGCTGATGTTTGCACAGAGCAGACAATGAGGTGAATGTTTTGGCACATTGGTAACAGTGAAACAGTTTATTAGTAACGTGGGATCGTTTGTGTTCGGAGTATGAACTGAGATTCCTGAAGCTCTTGTCACACTGGTCACAGCTGTAGTTTCCTTCCATGTGTGCACGTTCATGCCTGTTACAAGTAGTTGAATGTGAGAAGCTTTTGTCACAGTGTCTGCACTTGTATGGTTTCTCTCCTGTGTGGACTCGTTTGTGTTTTTTAACCTGACCTGCAGTGGTGAAGGATGACCCACACTGATCACAGAGGTGCTTTTTAACCCCACTGTGAATCAGTTCATGTCGTTTTAAGTCACATGATGTGGTGAAGCTTCTCCCACATTCTTTGCAGTATTTCAGTTTGTCTCCAGTGTGTCTACGTTGATGTATTTTTAGGCTGTCTTGCCGACTGAAAGTTTTTCCACAGAGGTCACAATGAAAGTCTTTCCCACCACCACAGTGATGACAGGGTTGATAACTGGATCCATCTGTGTCGCTCTGCTTCTAAACAAAGACACAAAGACAGTGTAAGTCAGTCCTTCAACACTTTTATCCTGAACGTCGCCTGAAATAAAGAGCATCTCTGCAGACGTCCAATTACATTTTACTGTTTCAGTTAACACACTCAGTTTACTGGGCTGCAATAACTACAATACTACCACCATAATACTACAGTAATACTAAAATCATAACTGACATGAAAATCTGAATAATCACTCAGAGCTGCTTTTCCATGCAGTAGAATTGCTAACATGCTAACACAGTTTAATGAGCAGAGCTGTTCCAAACAGTCAGGCTAAAATGACAAGATAAAAATATAAATACATACCTCACAGTAACTGTACTTGTAGAGTCTCTTTCTGGTGTGGATCTGTTGGTGTTGTCTCAGGGAATGTGGAGATTTAAAAGTCTTCTCACACAAGTCACATTTATAAGGTCTCTCCTCAGTGTGGGTAAACATGTGTCGTTGTAAGTGTGCGTCTCTAGCAAAGTATTTGCCACACTGTTCACAGCAGTACACATCATCTCCGGTGTGAATGCGTAGGTGTGTATTTCGGTACCCTCTCTGGCTAAAAGTTTTTCCACAGATGTCACAGCTGAATGGTCTCTCTCCAGTGTGGATGAACTGATGACGTTCTAGTGAAGCCTTCAGAGCAAAATCCTTCCCACAAATGTCACAGCTGTATGCCTTAATTCCAGAGTGGGTAAGTAGATGACTCTGTAGTTGACTACTTTGAGTAAAAGCTCTGCCACACTGATCACAGCTGTACAGTTTAACTCCACTGTGGATGAGTTGGTGTTCTTTTAGGGAACCCTTCCAGGAAAAAGACTTTCCACACAAGTCACAGCTGAACGGTCTCTCTCCAGTGTGGATGACCTGATGAAGTTTTAGATTAGCCTTCAAAGCAAATTTCTTCCCACACTTATCACAAGTATGCGCTTTAACTCCACTGTGGATGAGCTGGTGTTTTTTTAAGCTTCCATTGTGCCTAAAGTCCTTCCCACACTCGTCACAGGTGTATGTTTTCTCTCCCTTTCTTCTGTGAGGTTTGTCAGCCTCCTGAGAGCGCTGACTTCTCGCTCCATGTTGGTCCTGCAGTGACAGAGATACAAACAGAGGCAGTGAGTGAAATGCAGTCGTGGAACAAACTGAACCTTCAAACTCCCTCCATTAACACTAGTTTTAAACCTGAAGGTGGAGTGTGGCACCAAACACCTTAAAGGTCTCTTATCCCCACCTGCTGGTAGTTCTAACACATTACATCCAACCTGGTGCTAAAAATAATTCATGACTGTTCAAACACTAAAATCATGCCCATCCCTCCTGATTGTACACACACACACACACACACACACACACACACAGTTGTTGTTTTTATTACATATTTCTATAATTTTTTATAGATTTATACATAATTATTCAGTGATAATAAATCCTATGTTTGTTTATTTGTTTATTCAAAAGGAACCCCATTAGCTTCCACAACAGATGTTGCTCGTCTTCCGTCAAATACAATCACATAAAATATTACACAATGAGGTGGATTCAAGATATCCACATAATTTGGCTCTTACATCCACAGTGAGGTTTCACAATTAAAATATAAACAATTAAAAAAAACCAATAATAACAACAATAATATTATCAATAACATTGAGACACATTACACAAATATCAAAAACATCTCTTACAATATTTACAACAACTAAAAGTTCTGTAAATCGGCTTTTAAATGTTCATTGAAGTTTTGAATAGTTGCTAATTCTCTAATTTTATAAGGCAATTTATTCCACTTGAAAGTTGCTCTAAATATAACAGTTTTACAAAAAGTTACTTATAACTCGAGCATTTACTAAATTGCAGTTTGTTGAAAATCGTGTAATATCATTATGTATTTCATCTGGATACTGCAGCTGAGCAGAAATAAATGTGGTGTGTTTAACAGAATTGCGTTCTTTATAACTACAAGTAAGCCATAGAATATTTGAGCCTGTACAGGAAGCCAAGAAAGTTGATAATGCATTTTATCGATATTAGTATTAGAGATGGCACGATGCCACTTTTTAATGTCCAATACAGATTCCAATCATCGCCGGAGCACCACTTCCTGCCATAAAGGACATCTACAGGAAGCGGTGTCTGAAAAGGGCTGGGAAAATCATCAAAGACCCCAGTCACCCATCACATGGACTCTTCACCCTCCTGCCCTCTGGGAGGCGCTACAGGAGCCTCTGGACTAAGACCACCAGGTACCGGAACAGCTTCTTCCCCACAGCTGTCAGACTCCTGAACTCTGCCTCCTGACATCTGACCCACGTTAAACTCATGGACTGAACATACACACACCCACAACCACCTACACACACACACACAATGGACAACTGTACCCTCAAACACACAATAATAACATGGACTGAACCACCACTCACAACCACTAGCACTTTATATAGCCTCTGTAGAAATTATCCACATATCTCACTTATCTTAACTGCACCACTGTATAATTCTGTGTAAATAATCATTCTGTATAATACGATAATTTTTAATTCTACAACTGTTTATAACTTACATATTTCCCATTTCTGTATAGCTTTATATCTCATATTTCTGTATAGTTTTTTTTATTTCATATTCTGTATAGTTTTTCATATTTATATCCTGTTCATAGCTTGTACTCACTACAGCCTGTACATACTTATAGTTATAGCATATTCATAACATACTTTATACCGTGTACATTATAACATACCATAATAGACCCATTTCTGTAATATACCTACATATCTATATTATTGCTAATATATATTGTAATATATCGATATCATAGCTAAAGCACTTCTGGATGGAAGCAAACTGCATGTCGTTGCCCTGTACCTGTGACATGTGCAATGACTATAAAGTTGAATTCTATTCTATTCAAATATTTTATAGTTCAGCAACACACATCAATCTAATAAACTTAAACCTGCACCATCCTTCCTATTCTGGTATTTTAAAGAGTACTTATCAGAAATATTAAACAACCTAACTAATAGAGTTGCCAACTCCCAGCAAAGATCTCCCAGAACCACCCCCGCCCTCCACCTCATGATGCTTAATCGACGTAATCAACTTTAATTTAATGCACGTGTAAATCAAATGCACAGAAATAATCAATTATGTTTCTACAATAATTAAATAGATTCAACATCTTTCTTCAACAGAATTGCAGACTGCACAGATGGTACCTTCCCAAAGGAAAAAGGACTATAGCTTACCAGGGTGTAAATTAGACTTAATAGTTACCATATACAGTAATGGATTTCTATACATTTAATCAGATGACCACTTTGGTTGTAAGATTAAGATAATTATTTATTAAAAGTTAGTCCTTTAAATGAAATAACAAAGAAAGGTATTTTTTGTGCCTCCCTTTTCTTGTTAATGCCCTACCCGCCCCCTGGCAAAGCTTTGCTAGAGCCGCCCCTGCACAGTTACCAGCTGTCAGCTACTTAGAAAACATGAGAGAAGAAGAGGCAGCTGCAACTTAAGGACACAGACTAACTCCAGTCTTTTTTTCCTCCATTCTAGCTGAAGTACGGGACAAATCGCTTCCTTTTCGCCTCAGTATGGAAGAGATTAAGATAAAAAATGCTGCGGTTTGGAAGCATGTAGCGAGGCTCCAAATGCTCCACCAGTTTGCCGACAGGTCTCGCAGACAACAGCCGCTCTATCGAGTGACACATACTTCTCTGATAAGCAAAGCTGGGTTACGCCAAGTAGCGCGTTTTGTGAGGTGAGGATCGGTCCATTTTTAATTAGTATAGTATGAACATCTAATCTGGACGCCTTATTCTGGACTAACTGAAGTCTGTTAAGATCTGTCTTATTAGCTGCTGACCAAATGATTGAACAATACTCCAGATGAGACATTACTAGTGCATTAATGACATCTTTCATAATTGAAGAAGTGATACAGAAAGAGCATTTCATAGCCATAGCTATGCCTTGTCCCATGTTCTTAAAAACAGTCGATGTGCTGAGACCATGAAAGGTGGTGATTTATGGTAACGCCGAGTAGTTTAATCTGGGTGACGTGTTCTAACACTGGCTATGGAAAGACTCAGTTGTGAGCTGTTGACTAATCTGCTTCTAATTAACATAGATTTGGATTTAGATACGTTTAAAATCATGTTGTTTTTACTTATCCAGTCAAACACATTCAGCAAATTTTGTTGTGACATGCTGGTCAATTCAGAGTTGTCACTGGCTGAATAAAACATGGTGGAATCATTGGCATACCCAAGATTAAGCCAAGACATATTGCAGATCGTTTGTGAAAACTGAATAGAGAAGTGAGGCAGCTGCCTTGGGGTAGACCACAGTTCATGTCGCAGCCCTCGGAGAAATAAACATTATAATAAACCTTTTGCCGTCTTCCAGACAAATAACTTTTAATCCAGCACAGAGCAGCTGGTGAAAATCAATAACATTTTAGTTTATCAATCAAAAGATCAAAATTTATCAAATCAAATGCAGCACTAAAGTCCAAGAATACCACTTTCCCATCATCTAGATGTTTATACCATATGTTATCTGTCATATGAATTAGAGCTGAGCTGGTAAAATGACCTGCTTGGTTCTGTTAAAGTGAATTGTTAAATGTTGTCATTTTTATGCTACCATCTCTACATTGTTTTAACTCTGTGGTGAAAGGAATTTATTTGTCCCCCTTCCCAGCCTCTCGAGGTTCTGGGGGGGGGGGCTAATGAGATTCGAAGTGCGTTTCTGAGATACCGACGAGGCCTCCCTTGCAAGTAAATCGATCGATCGCTGTTGCCTTGTTTTCTTTCATGGGAATAAGTCCTGGAGACAGCGGGGTCTGAGTTTAGACCCAACAGGTTCAGTGAAGAAAAATGTCTGATTGTAACCTGAGGGGTTTTTTTACATTAAGAAAAAGGCACCAAACATCAAACCAATTTAAGCCTAAACAGTAACACATGAAAGTAGAGCAGGGCGATATGACCAAAAATATTAACAGTGCAAATGCAAATTCCTCGGAGCAAATGTCGGCCAATTTCCACTGGAAATGCCTTTTGGTTAAACTGTCAGCAAGGAATTTGCATTTGCACTGTTAAATTTTCATATAACTTCAATACACATAAAAAACAGCTGTTTGTTTAAGTGAAAATACATTGATGGGATTTTTTGCACTAATAAAGTTGTGGAGTTGTAAAAGTATTTTGTCTCGTCAATTATATTGCGTCAATTATATCGTCAGTTATATTGTTATCGCGAATTTTCAAATGTATATCGTGATAAATATTTTTGGTCATATCGCCCTGCTCTGTCTGTCACCTTCTGTGTTGAGCTCATTGTTTTCTCTGTAGTGACTGAGCTGAGTCCAAGTAGCTGAAAATGTTCCTCTGCTGCTCCGTCAGACTCTTCTCCTCTTGCTGATCAGCTGGGACACAAAACAGATCTTTGTTAGGCTCCACACTGCACTGAAGAGTCAAAGTGTCTCATATGTTCACCTGACAAGTAAAAGAACACATTTTTGCTTCCCGAGGTGGGAAACTTATTGGAAACAAACACAAAAGGTTTGAGCACTGATACAAAATGTAGCAGTATAACAGGAGAGACAGAGGCCTGTTATTAGAATCAAATGCACAGTGGGCCGACACACCAATATATATATATATATATATACACTACTACTACTGCGCTTTGATGTCGCTCGTAAGGGTGAAACTCATTGTGAAACGTTTGAGAACCACTGCTACAGAACAATGGAGATTTCCGTTATATGGTAACACCTGCAACTCACGTGACGCCCAGAATTGTACATATTGATGCTTGAGAGCGCGCGTGTGATGCAAGTATGTGTAGAGTGTTGAGCGCGTGATCAGTGGTGAGAAAAACAACTCACGAAACTTGACCTTTCTATACTCGTGGCTCACTTGCACTTCTAATCTATTCGTTTGCACACTTACACACACACAGCTGCTGTTTCCTGTTTTGCTACACTCTGGAGAGCCTCGCCTTTAACGGTCTTCTCTCACAGAGAGCAACAGAAAACTTCAGTCAGAAAACTTCGAAAAACTCGAGATTGACTGAACTCAGTTCAAAGTTACCTTGGCACTTACCTTTAGACGTGAGAGGTAGTGATGGTCCACTTGAAGCTGACGCTCCGGTGCGTGTGTCAGAAAGATCAACTGCTTCAGAAGCACTGTGTCGAGACTTGATTCGTTTGGCCAGAGTCACGTGATTAGTGACGTTTCATTTAGAACGTACCTTTTTATGTGTGCCTATGCCAAGAGGCACACATATTACTATTCCTCGGATTTATTATTATGTGTGCCTATGACAAGAGGCACACATATTACTATTCGTCGGATTTATTATTATTATTATTATTATTATTATTATGTGTGCCTATGCCAAGAGGCACACATATTACTATTCCTCGGATTTATTATTATTATTCTTCAGTTTCCGCCTGAAATTTTGCAGCGAATCTCGCCCCGCAGTTTTCAGACAAGCTTCATATATGTTACCTCATTTTGTGCGGCTGGATCTGGAATGGTGTGCTATGACTTTTGGTGTTTATGACTATTATAGTTTTTGAAATATTAATATTTTAGTGAAAATTTTCCCGCGCTCCTCTGCCAAACAGTTTTGACAATAGGGTTACATATGTTAGATCATTTTGTGCGGCTGGAGCTGGACTACTATGGTACGACTTTTGGTGTTCATGACTTTTATAGTTTTTTAAATATTAATATTTTAGTGCAAATTTAGAAAGATTCTACTTTTGGCGCCATAGAAACAGACTTCATTTGTGGTGTCTTGGCTCTCTCTAGTGGTATACCCGGAGTAGTACAGGCGAAAAGATCTATCCTTGGCCCAAAACTCCATATCCCACAATTCATAGCACGCCTCTACAGAGGCCTCTACCGAGTCAAACAATGGCGGCCACCACTTCGTTTTCTATGTCTTTTATTCGTGTTTCTAGGTCACAAACTAAACTTTTAAGACATTTTCAGGCGAGAATATAGGTGTGTAAACTTCAAATATCTGCTCGTTTTATCAAGACATCCCATATTAGCAAGAGTTGTCTTATGTGTTGCTGATAGCCAGCCGGCTAGCATAGCGCCGCTAGCATAGCGCCGCTAGCATAGCTAGCTAGCGCTGCTAGCGACCCTCAAAGCACCCAGGCTGGGCTTATAGTGACGCGGCTAAAATTTGTTGCAACACCCGATCGCTCGCCAAGTCTGTGTTTTAGCTGGACTCATTTTTCGCTTATATGGGCCGATGATGGTGGTCGATGTGGAAAAAATAACTGAGTTGTTTGGTGGTGGAGCTAGCCGGAGCTACAACAGAGGGCAGCTATCCACCGGTGTGTGACAGAAAGGACATGCCGCGAACCACACATAGGAGGTGGGGCAGGCCACCGCCGATCGACCGGTGGTTGCTAACCTGGAGGTCAATCGTGGATCAGGGAAAGCGAAGGTGGTTGCTAACCTGGAGGTCAATCGTGGATCAGGGAAAGCGAAGGCAGGAGCTGAGGGGTGAACTGAATTTCAGGTAAGAAGTTATGAACTGCACTCTATTTGGGTCAGATATAAACAGAGTTTAGGTGTAGTTTATTTTCGTTGTGCTGACCTTTTACAATCGTACTGCATGCTAGCTAGCACGACAGCTGTGTGCGCGGTAAGTTACTGATGTTGAACTTTATTATATTCATAAGGGTTGGTTCGTCAGAGTTGCCGTACAAACGGAATCGTCCCACATTCAGAGAAAACATTACGATTTATTCTGTCGTTACGAAGCCTCCCCTGTCATTCTCTCGCCAGTTGCAACTTCACTCATGAAACTGATCAACGATCGGCTTTTCGCTCTTGTTTATCGCGCTAAAGAACAGCAGCACGTTTAAGCTTGATCAGCTGTTGTTAGAATTCATTTGATTTTAATTTCTAGCAGCTCCTTCAGTGGGAGACTGCGGCACCCACGGTGTGGGATGGAGAGATTTCGCAGGTCTTTCCTCCCCACTGCTGTCAGACTCCACAACAAAGACTTTAACTGATCAAACACACACATGTGCAATAACACTAAGTGCAATAATCTTCCTGGCATCGTTGTATTTTTTACTCAGTTGTATATAGCATTTGTATTCTATTTTTATCTTATTGTATATTTTATTCTATTTTATTCTACTGTATATAGTATTTTATTTTATTCTATTCTGTACAGTTGTGTACTGTATTTATTCTTATTTTATTTTATTCTAATTTTTGCTTCATAACTTTTGCACTGTCCACTTCCTGCTGTGACAAAACAAATTTCCCACATGTGGGACTAATAAAGGTTATCTTATCTTATCTTAGTATCAGCTGATGTTTGCTGGGGCACAGCTGTAGAAGCGGCTGGTCCAAACCAGGAGATGTCCTTACTGAATCATCAGAGCTGAACTGGTGATGGAGAAACAGGTTTACCCTTTAGGTGACATGAATGAGTTGAAGGGAAGTTATGAACTGTTTCTGACAGACAAATATACACCAAGCTCCTGTTTTTGTGTAGCTGACAGCTGGTAACTGTGCAGGGGCGGATCTAGCAAAGCTTTTGCCAGGGGGCCAGGTAGGGCATTAACAGGGAAAGGGGGACACAAAGATATACTTTTCTTTCTTACTCTCATATAAAATATTTAGCTTTTTATTAAATAGTTATCTGCATCTTACAACCACAGTTTGTATAATAATACACAAGATTGGCTGTAGACCATTGTTAATCATTCAGAACACTGTGTAAAAATAACAAAAAACAAAAAGTGAATGCACAGCCGGCTGTGTGGGTAAACCAACCATGTGTGAAAAGTGGTCCATAATGTAATGCTTCAAAGCGTGTTCATGCAAAAATTGTCGGGTCTGCCATGGTACAATGGGACTTCTGCTCATGAACCTGTGTGCACAGCGTCTGCAAATCGGCGCTGTACGAAGTAACTTCATCTTTACACAAAACTGTAAGCTGTCATCTGTGAAGCGTGAGCGGTGTTTGTTTTTACCATAGTTCATGGTGGAGAATGGCTGCTCTTCTGAGTTTTGCTCTCTGTAGCTGTATGAATGGCAAACTACAGTGATTAGCAGCGGCATAGGCACACATAAAATTTCTTCTGAAATTTTCGCTTTCTAGTTATTATTATTATTCTCCAGTTTCCGCCTGAAATTTTGCAGCGAATCTCGCCCCGCAGTTTTGAGACAAGCTTCATATATGTTACCTCATTTTGTGCGGCCGGATCTGGAATGGTGTGCTATGACTTTTGGTCTTTATGAATTTTATAGTTTTTTAAATATTAATATTTTAGTGAAAATTTTCCCGCGCTCCTCTGCCGAACAGTTTTGACATTAGGGTTACATATGTTAGATCATTTTGTGCGGCTGGAGCTGGACTATTATGTCATGACTTTTGGTGTTCATAACTTTTATAGTTTTTTAAATATTAATATTTTAGTGCAAATTTAGGCCAATTCATCTTTTGGCGCCAAATAAACAGACTTCATTTGTGGTGTGTTGGCGCCATCTTTTGGTCCCATTGAAACAAATTTCAAACTTCATTTGTGGTGTGTTGGTTCTCTCTAGTGGTATGCCGGGAGTGGTACAGCCTGTCTACCCTTATTTGGATACCGTAATGATGACAATATCAATGGCGCGCACAGCCTCGCTGCTTTCAGGAACCATTGGAGATTTTAAGGTTGCGCGAACCATTGAATAGTTACGGTAAACACAATGGCTTCTATGCTTGGTGGAAAACTCCATATCCCACAATTCATAGCACACCTCTGCCGAGTTAAACAATGGCGGCCACCACTTCGTTTTATATGTCTTTTATTAGTGTTTCTAGGTCACAAAATAAACTTTTAAGATATTTTCAGGCGAGAATGTAGGTGTGTAAACTTCAAATATCTGCTTGTTTTATCAAGACATCCCATATTTAGCGACAGTGCTCTGACTACGTCGGTCCTGCCTGACAGTTAGCCGGCTATCTAGCTAGCTGCCGCACTTGGCTGCAAATGGATAGCGAGGGGACTCTCTGTCGTTTCACCTCCCTGGTCTCTCGCAAATGCTCGCATAGAATCGGAGTTACAGCTGGATGTGGAAAAAATAACTGAGTTGTTTGGTGGTGCTATAACGCGGAGCTACAACACTGGGCAGCTATCCACCGGTGTATGACAGAAAGGACATGCCGCGACCGCCGATCGACCGGTGTTTCCTAACGCGGAGGTCAATCGTGGATCAGGGAAAGCGAAGGCAGGAGCGTGAGGTGAACTGAATTTCAGGTAAGAAGTTATGACCTGCACTCTATTTGGGTCAGATATAAACCGAGTTTAGGTGTAGTTTATTTAGCAGCAGTTCTCTTATGTGTTGCTGATAGCCGGCTAGCTAGCTAGCGCCGCTAGCGACCCTTCGTGAAAAAGCACCCAGGCTTGGCTTATATTGAGGCGGGTGAAACTCGTGTCAGCACCCGGTCGCTCGCCGACAGTATGTGTTTTAGCTGGACTTATTTTTCGTTTATATGGACCGATGATTTATTTATTTATTCATTTTAGTAACGGTATAAACAGTGAAAGGTGGTGGATTGGCCAGATGTAAACTTCAAATATCTGCTCGTGTTACCAAGACATCCCATATTAGCTCTGATGTTTTCGGTGCCTGCAAAGAGCTAGACAGGTAGCTAGCTAACCCGAGCTGGCTGTCTTTTTGACTCAGGGTCATAGCTGGACTTATTTTTCGTTTTTATGAGCCGATGAGGGTTTTTTTTTAGTAACGGTACAAACAGTGAAAGGCGGTGGATTGTCCAGATGCTGGTCGATGTGGAAAAAATAACTGAATTGTTTGGTAGTCGCTGACGCGGAGCTACAACCGAGGGCAGCTATCCACCGGTGTGTGTCAGAAAGAACATGCGGGGAACGAGGCGGCGAGGTGACCGCCGATCGACCGGTGGTAGATCGTGGATCAGGGAAACCGAAGGCAGGAGAAGCAGGCGGCTGCCGGTCGGAGCGTGAGGTGAACTGAATTTCAGGTAAGAAGTTATGACCTGCACTCTATTTGGGTCAGATATAAACCGAGTTTAGGTGTAGTTTATTTTCGTTGTGCTGACTTTTTACAATCAGTTATAATAACTCGTACTGCGTGGTAGCTAGCACGATGGAGTTTCTATACAGCTGTGTGCGCGCTAAGTTACTGATGTTGAACTTTATGACAGCCTCCCTGTCATTCTCTCGCCTGTTCAAACTTCAGTCATGAAACTGATCAATGATCGGCTTTTCTCTCTTGTTTGTTTATCGCGCTAAACAACAGCAGCACGTTTAAGCTTGATCAGCTGTTGTTAGAATTCATTTGATTTTAATTTCTAGTATCAGCTGATGTTTGCTGGAGCCACAGCTGTAGAAGCGGCTGGTCGAAACCAGGAGATGACCTTACTGAATCATCAGAGCTGAACTGGTGATGGAGAAACAGGTTTACCTTTTTTTTAGGTGACATGAATGAGTTGAAGGGAAGTTATGAACTGTTTCTGAGAGAAATAAACACCAAGCTCCTTTTTTTATTTAGCTGACAGCTGGTAACTGTGCAGGGGCGGATCTAGCAAAGCTTTTGCCAGGGGGCCAGGTAGGGCATTAACAGAGAAAGGTGGACACAAAGATATACTTTTATTTCTTACTCTCATACAGGGAGTGCAGAATTATTAGGCAAGTTGTATTTTTGAGGAATAATTTTATTATTGAACAACAACCATGTTCTCAATGAACCCAAAAACACATTAATATCAAAGCTGAATGTTTTCGGAAGTAGTTTTAGTTTGTGTTAGTTTTAGCTATTTTAGGGGATATCTGTGTGTGCAGGTGACTATTACTGTGCATAATTATTAGGCAACTTAACAAAAACAAATATATACCCATTTCAATTATTTATTTTACCAGTGAAACCAATATAACATCTCCACATTCACAAATATACATTTCTGACATTCAAAACAAAACCAAAACAAATCAGCGACCATATAGCCACCTTTCTTTGCAAGGACACTCAAAAGCCTGCCATCCATGGATTCTGTCAGTGTTTTGATCTGTTCACCATCAACATTGCGTGCAGCAGCAACCACAGCCTCCCAGACACTGTTCAGAGAGGTGTACTGTTTCCCTCCTTGTAAATCTCACATTTGATGATGGACCACAGGTTCTCAATGGGGTTCAGATCAGGTGAACAAGGAGGCCATGTCATTAGTTTTTCTTCTTTTAAACCCTTTCTTGCCAGCCACGCTGTGGAGTACTTGGACGCGTGTGATGGAGCATTGTCCTGCATGAAAATCATGTTTTTCTTGAAGGATGCAGACTTCTTCCTGTACCACTGCTTGAAGAAGGTGTCTTCCAGAAACTTGCAGTAGGACTGGGAGTTGAGCTTGACGCCATCCTCAACCCGAAAAGGCCCACAAGCTCACCTTTGATGATACCAGCCCAAACCAGTACTCCACCTCCACCTTGCTGCGTCTGAGTGGGACTGGAGCTCTCTGCCCTTTACCAATCCAGCCACGGGCCCATCCATCTGGCCCATCAAGACTCACTCTCATTTCATCAGTCCATAAAACCTTAGAAAATCAGTCTTGAGATATTTCTGGCCCAATCTTGACGTTTCAGCTTGTGTGTCTTGTTCAGTGGTGGTCGTCTTTCAGCCTTCTTACCTTGGCCATGTCTCTGAGTATTGCACACCTTGTGCTTTTGGGCACTCCAGTGATGTTGCAGCTCTGAAATATGGCCAAACTGGTGGCAAGTGGCATCTTGGCAGCTGCACGCTTGACTTTTCTCAGTTCATGGGCAGTTATTTTGCGCCTTGGTTTTTCCACACGCTTCTTGCGACCCTGTTGACTATTTTGAATGAAACGCTTGATTGTTCGATGATCACGCTTCAGAAGCTTTGCAATTTTAAGACTGCTGCATCCCTCTGCAAGATATCTCACTATTTTTGACTTTTCTGAGCCTGTCAAGTCCTTCTTTTGACCCATTTTGCCAAAGGAAAGGAAGTTGCCTAATAATTATGCACACCTGATATAGGGTGTTGATGTCATTAGACCACACCCCTTCTCATTACAGAGATGCACATCACCTAATATGCTTAATTGGTAGTAGGCTTTCGAGCCTATACAGCTTGGAGTAAGACAACATGCATGAAGGGGATGATGTGGACAAAATACTCATTTGCCTAATAATTCTGCACTCCCTGTAATAAATATTTAGCTTTTATTAAATAGTTATCTGAATCTTACAACCAAAGTTTGTATAATAATACACAAGATTGGCTGTAGACCATTGTTCATCATTCAGAACACTGTGTAAAATAACAAAAAACAAAAGTGAATGCAAAAGTGCATAAATATTTATTTTACGTGTTTGATATGTGTGGCGGGGTGCGTGGTCTGCAGTGCCGCTGCAGGGGAGGTGGACCACCTGAGGGGCATCTGCAATCACACCTCTCGGCGTAGTCTGTGCTCTCTCGGCTGTTTTTTGGGTGTGTGTCGGGCTGTGAGTTGAAAAGCTACAGCTGGCTGGGAGGGTACACCAACCATGTGTGAAAAGTGGTCCATACGTACTGGTTCAAAGTGTGTTCGTGCAAACATTGTCGGGGTCTGCCGTGGTACAGAGGGACTTCTGCTTATGAACCTGTGTGCACAGCGTCTGCAAATCGGGGCTGTACAAAGTGACCTCATCTTTACCCAAAACTGTAAGCTGTCATCTGTGAGGCGCGAGCGGTGTTTGTTTTTACATAATTCATGGTGGAGAATGGCTGCTCTTCTGAGTTTTGCTGTCTGTAGCCGTATG
>NW_020328821.1:0-22317 GCF_001858045.2 Oreochromis niloticus
TTTAAAAGTTAGTCCTTTAAATGAAATAACAAAGAAAGGTATTTTTGTGCTCCCTTTTCTTGTTAATGCCCTACTGCCCCCTGGCAAAGCTTTGCTAGAGCCGCCCTGCACAGTTACCAGCTGTCAGCTACTTAGAAAACATGAGAGAAGAAGAGGCAGCTGCAACTTAAGGACACAGACTAACTCCAGTCTTTTTTTCCTCCATTCTAGCTGAAGTACGGGACAAATCGCTTCCTTTTCGCCTCAGTATGGAAGAGATTAAGATAAAAAATGCTGCGGTTGGAAGCATGTAGCGAGGCTCCAAATGCTCCACCAGTTGCCGACAGGTCTCGCAGACAACAGCCGCTCTATCGAGTGACACATACTTCTCTGATAAGCAAAGCTGGGTTACGCCAAGTAGCGCGTTTTGTGAGGTGAGATCGGTCCATTTTTAATTAGTATAGTATGAACATCTAATCTGGACGCCTTATTCTGGACTAACTGAAGTCTGTTAAGATCTGTCTTATTAGCTGCTGACCAAATGATTGAACAATACTCCAGATGAGACATTACTAGTGCATTAATGACATCTTTCATAATTGAAGAAGTGATACAGAAAGAGCATTTCATAGCCATAGCTATGCCTTGTCCCATGTTCTTAAAAACAGTCGATGTGCTGAGACCATGAAGGTGGTGATTTATGGTAACGCCGAGTAGTTTAATCTGGGTGACGTGTTCTAACACTGGCTATGGAAAGACTCAGTTGTGAGCTGTTGACTAATCTGCTTCTAATTAACATAGATTTGGATTTAGATACGTTTAAAATCATGTTGTTTTACTTATCCAGTCAAACACATTCAGCAAATTTTGTTGTGACATGCTGGTCAATTCAGAGTTGTCACTGGCTGAATAAACATGGTGGAATCATTGGCATACCCAAGATTAAGCCAGACATATTGCAGATCGTTTGTGAAAACTGAATAGAGAAGTGAGGCAGCTGCCTTGGGGTAGACCACAGTTCATGTCGCAGCCCTCGGAGAAATAAACATTATAATAAACCTTTTGCCGTCTTCCAGACAAATAACTTTTAATCCAGCACAGAGCAGCTGGTGAAATCAATAACATTTTAGTTTATCAATCAAAAGATCAAAATTTATCAAATCAAATGCAGCACTAAAGTCCAAGAATACCACTTTCCCATCATCTAGATGTTTATACCATATGTTATCTGTCATATGAATTAGAGCTGAGCTGGTAAAATGACCTGCTGGTTCTGTTAAAGTGAATTGTTAAATTTGTATTTTTATGCTACCATCTCTACATTGGTTTTAACTCTGTGGTGAAGGAATTTATTTGTCCCCCTTCCCAGCCTCTCGAGGTTCTGGGGGGGGGGGCTAATGAGATTCGAAGTGCGTTTCTGAGATACCGACGAGGCCTCCCTTGCAAGTAAATCGATCGATCGCTGTTGCCTTGTTTTTCTTTCATGGGAATAAGTCCTGGAGACAGCGGGTCTGAGTTTAGACCCAACAGTTCAGTGAAGAAAAATGTCTGATTGTAACCTGAGGGGTTTTTTACATTAAGAAAAAGGCACCAAACATCAAACCAATTTAAGCCTAAACAGTAACACATGAAAGTAGAGCAGGGCGATATGACCAAAAATATTAACAGTGCAAATGCAAATTCCTCGGAGCAAATGTCGGCCAATTTCCACTGGAAATGCCTTTTGGTTAAACTGTCAGCAAGGAATTTGCATTTGCACTGTTAAATTTCATATAACTTCAATACACATAAAAAACAGCTGTTTGTTTAAGTGAAAATACATTGATGGGATTTTTTGCACTAATAAAGTTGTGGAGTTGTAAAAGTATTTTGTCTCGTCAATTATATTGCGTCAATTATATCGTCAGTTATATTGTTATCGCGAATTTTCAAATGTATATCGTGATAAATATTTTGGTCATATCGCCCTGCTCTGTCTGTCACCTTCTGTGTTGAGCTCATTGTTTTCTCTGTAGTGACTGAGCTGAGTCCAAGTAGCTGAAA
Source organism: Oreochromis niloticus (assembly GCF_001858045.2). Lineage (NCBI taxonomy): Eukaryota > Metazoa > Chordata > Actinopteri > Cichliformes > Cichlidae > Oreochromis > Oreochromis niloticus. The sequence continues at coordinate 2,023 of NW_020328821.1, forward strand.
ATGTTCCTCTGCTGCTCCGTCAGACTCTTCTCCTCTTGCTGATCAGCTGGGACACAAAACAGATCTTTGTTAGGCTCCACACTGCACTGAAGAGTCAAAGTGTCTCATATGTTCACCTGACAAGTAAAAGAACACATTTTGCTTCCCGAGGTGGGAAACTTATTGGAAACAAACACAAAAGGTTTGAGCACTGATACAAAATGTAGCAGTATAACAGGAGAGACAGAGGCCTGTTATTAGAATCAAATGCACAGTGGGCCGACACACCAATATATATATATATATATATATACACTACTACTACTGCGCTTTGATGTCGCTCGTAAGGGTGAAACTCATTGTGAAACGTTTGAGAACCACTGCTACAGAACAATGGAGATTTCCGTTATATGGTAACACCTGCAACTCACGTGACGCCCAGAATTGTACATATTGATGCTGAGAGCGCGCGTGTGATGCAAGTATGTGTAGAGTGTTGAGCGCGTGATCAGTGGTGAGAAAAACAACTCACGAAACTTGACCTTTCTATACTCGTGGCTCACTTGCACTTCTAATCTATTCGTTTGCACACTTACACACACACAGCTGCTGTTCCTGTTTTGCTACACTCTGGAGAGCCTCGCCTTTAACGGTCTTCTCTCACAGAGAGCAACAGAAAACTTCAGTCAGAAACTTCGAAAAACTCGAGATTGACTGAACTCAGTTCAAAGTTACCTTGGCACTTACCTTTAGACGTGAGAGTAGTGATGGTCCACTTGAAGCTGACGCTCCGGTGCGTGTGTCAGAAAGATCAACTGCTTCAGAAGCACTGTGTCGAGACTTGATTCGTTTGCCAGAGTCACGTGATTAGTGACGTTTCATTTAGAACGTACCTTTTATGTGTGCCTATGCCAAGAGGCACACATATTACTATTCCTCGGATTTATTATTATGTGTGCCTATGACAAGAGGCACACATATTACTATTCGTCGGATTTATTATTATTATTATTATTATTATTATTATGTGTGCCTATGCCAAGAGGCACACATATTACTATTCCTCGGATTTATTATTATTATTCTTCAGTTTCCGCCTGAAATTTTGCAGCGAATCTCGCCCCGCAGTTTTCAGACAAGCTTCATATATGTTACCTCATTTTGTGCGGCTGGATCTGGAATGGTGTGCTATGACTTTTGGTGTTTATGACTATTATAGTTTTTGAAATATTAATATTTTAGTGAAAATTTTCCCGCGCTCCTCTGCCAAACAGTTTTGACAATAGGGTTACATATGTTAGATCATTTTGTGCGGCTGGAGCTGGACTACTATGGTACGACTTTTGGTGTTCATGACTTTTATAGTTTTTTAAATATTAATATTTTAGTGCAAATTTAGAAAGATTCTACTTTTGGCGCCATAGAAACAGACTTCATTTGTGGTGTCTTGGCTCTCTCTAGTGGTATACCCGGAGTAGTACAGGCGAAAAGATCTATCCTTGGCCCAAAACTCCATATCCACAATTCATAGCACGCCTCTACAGAGGCCTCTACCGAGTCAAACAATGGCGGCCACCACTTCGTTTTCTATGTCTTTTATTCGTGTTCTAGGTCACAAACTAAACTTTTAAGACATTTTCAGGCGAGAATATAGGTGTGTAAACTTCAAATATCTGCTCGTTTTATCAAGACATCCCATATTAGCAAGAGTTGTCTTATGTGTTGCTGATAGCCAGCCGGCTAGCATAGCGCCGCTAGCATAGCGCCGCTAGCATAGCTAGCTAGCGCTGCTAGCGACCCTCAAAGCACCCAGGCTGGGCTTATAGTGACGCGGCTAAAATTTGTTGCAACACCCGATCGCTCGCCAAGTCTGTGTTTTAGCTGGACTCATTTTTCGCTTATATGGGCCGATGATGGTGGTCGATGTGGAAAAAATAACTGAGTTGTTTGGTGGTGGAGCTAGCCGGAGCTACAACAGAGGGCAGCTATCCACCGGTGTGTGACAGAAAGGACATGCCGCGAACCACACATAGGAGGTGGGGCAGGCCACCGCCGATCGACCGGTGGTTGCTAACCTGGAGGTCAATCGTGGATCAGGGAAAGCGAAGGTGGTTGCTAACCTGGAGGTCAATCGTGGATCAGGGAAAGCGAAGGCAGGAGCTGAGGGGTGAACTGAATTTCAGGTAAGAAGTTATGAACTGCACTCTATTTGGGTCAGATATAAACAGAGTTTAGGTGTAGTTTATTTTCGTTGTGCTGACCTTTTACAATCGTACTGCATGCTAGCTAGCACGACAGCTGTGTGCGCGGTAAGTTACTGATGTTGAACTTTATTATATTCATAAGGGTTGGTTCGTCAGAGTTGCCGTACAAACGGAATCGTCCCACATTCAGAGAAAACATTACGATTTATTCTGTCGTTACGAAGCCTCCCCTGTCATTCTCTCGCCAGTTGCAACTTCACTCATGAAACTGATCAACGATCGGCTTTTCGCTCTTGTTTATCGCGCTAAAGAACAGCAGCACGTTTAAGCTTGATCAGCTGTTGTTAGAATTCATTTGATTTTAATTTCTAGCAGCTCCTTCAGTGGGAGACTGCGGCACCCACGGTGTGGGATGGAGAGATTTCGCAGGTCTTTCCTCCCCACTGCTGTCAGACTCCACAACAAAGACTTTAACTGATCAAACACACACATGTGCAATAACACTAAGTGCAATAATCTTCCTGGCATCGTTGTATTTTTTACTCAGTTGTATATAGCATTTGTATTCTATTTTTATCTTATTGTATATTTATTCTATTTATTCTACTGTATATAGTATTTTATTTTATTCTATTCTGTACAGTTGTGTACTGTATTTATTCTTATTTTATTTTATTCTAATTTTGCTTCATAACTTTTGCACTGTCCACTTCCTGCTGTGACAAAACAAATTTCCCACATGTGGGACTAATAAAGGTTATCTTATCTTATCTTAGTATCAGCTGATGTTTGCTGGGGCACAGCTGTAGAAGCGGCTGGTCCAAACCAGGAGATGTCCTTACTGAATCATCAGAGCTGAACTGGTGATGGAGAAACAGGTTTACCCTTTAGGTGACATGAATGAGTTGAAGGGAAGTTATGAACTGTTTCTGACAGACAAATATACACCAAGCTCCTGTTTTTGTGTAGCTGACAGCTGGTAACTGTGCAGGGGCGGATCTAGCAAAGCTTTTGCCAGGGGGCCAGGTAGGGCATTAACAGGGAAAGGGGGACACAAAGATATACTTTTCTTTCTTACTCTCATATAAAATATTTAGCTTTTATTAAATAGTTATCTGCATCTTACAACCACAGTTTGTATAATAATACACAAGATTGGCTGTAGACCATTGTTAATCATTCAGAACACTGTGTAAAAATAACAAAAAACAAAAAGTGAATGCACAGCCGGCTGTGTGGGTAAACCAACCATGTGTGAAAAGTGGTCCATAATGTAATGCTTCAAAGCGTGTTCATGCAAAAATTGTCGGGTCTGCCATGGTACAATGGACTTCTGCTCATGAACCTGTGTGCACAGCGTCTGCAAATCGGCGCTGTACGAAGTAACTTCATCTTTACACAAAACTGTAAGCTGTCATCTGTGAAGCGTGAGCGGTGTTTGTTTTTACCATAGTTCATGGTGGAGAATGGCTGCTCTTCTGAGTTTTGCTCTCTGTAGCTGTATGAATGGCAAACTACAGTGATTAGCAGCGGCATAGGCACACATAAAATTTCTTCTGAAATTTTCGCTTTCTAGTTATTATTATTATTCTCCAGTTTCCGCCTGAAATTTTGCAGCGAATCTCGCCCCGCAGTTTTGAGACAAGCTTCATATATGTTACCTCATTTTGTGCGGCCGGATCTGGAATGGTGTGCTATGACTTTTGGTCTTTATGAATTTTATAGTTTTTTAAATATTAATATTTTAGTGAAAATTTTCCCGCGCTCCTCTGCCGAACAGTTTTGACATTAGGGTTACATATGTTAGATCATTTTGTGCGGCTGGAGCTGGACTATTATGTCATGACTTTTGGTGTTCATAACTTTTATAGTTTTTTAAATATTAATATTTTAGTGCAAATTTAGGCCAATTCATCTTTTGGCGCCAAATAAACAGACTTCATTTGTGGTGTGTTGGCGCCATCTTTTGGTCCCATTGAAACAAATTTCAAACTTCATTTGTGGTGTGTTGGTTCTCTCTAGTGGTATGCCGGGAGTGGTACAGCCTGTCTACCCTTATTTGGATACCGTAATGATGACAATATCAATGGCGCGCACAGCCTCGCTGCTTTCAGGAACCATTGGAGATTTTAAGGTTGCGCGAACCATTGAATAGTTACGGTAAACACAATGGCTTCTATGCTTGGTGGAAAACTCCATATCCCACAATTCATAGCACACCTCTGCCGAGTTAAACAATGGCGGCCACCACTTCGTTTTATATGTCTTTTATTAGTGTTTCTAGGTCACAAAATAAACTTTTAAGATATTTTCAGGCGAGAATGTAGGTGTGTAAACTTCAAATATCTGCTTGTTTTATCAAGACATCCCATATTTAGCGACAGTGCTCTGACTACGTCGGTCCTGCCTGACAGTTAGCCGGCTATCTAGCTAGCTGCCGCACTTGGCTGCAAATGGATAGCGAGGGGACTCTCTGTCGTTTCACCTCCCTGGTCTCTCGCAAATGCTCGCATAGAATCGGAGTTACAGCTGGATGTGGAAAAAATAACTGAGTTGTTTGGTGGTGCTATAACGCGGAGCTACAACACTGGGCAGCTATCCACCGGTGTATGACAGAAAGGACATGCCGCGACCGCCGATCGACCGGTGTTTCCTAACGCGGAGGTCAATCGTGGATCAGGGAAAGCGAAGGCAGGAGCGTGAGGTGAACTGAATTTCAGGTAAGAAGTTATGACCTGCACTCTATTTGGGTCAGATATAAACCGAGTTTAGGTGTAGTTTATTTAGCAGCAGTTCTCTTATGTGTTGCTGATAGCCGGCTAGCTAGCTAGCGCCGCTAGCGACCCTTCGTGAAAAAGCACCCAGGCTTGGCTTATATTGAGGCGGGTGAAACTCGTGTCAGCACCCGGTCGCTCGCCGACAGTATGTGTTTTAGCTGGACTTATTTTTCGTTTATATGGACCGATGATTTATTTATTTATTCATTTTAGTAACGGTATAAACAGTGAAAGGTGGTGGATTGGCCAGATGTAAACTTCAAATATCTGCTCGTGTTACCAAGACATCCCATATTAGCTCTGATGTTTTCGGTGCCTGCAAAGAGCTAGACAGGTAGCTAGCTAACCCGAGCTGGCTGTCTTTTTGACTCAGGGTCATAGCTGGACTTATTTTTCGTTTTTATGAGCCGATGAGGGTTTTTTTTTAGTAACGGTACAAACAGTGAAAGGCGGTGGATTGTCCAGATGCTGGTCGATGTGGAAAAAATAACTGAATTGTTTGGTAGTCGCTGACGCGGAGCTACAACCGAGGGCAGCTATCCACCGGTGTGTGTCAGAAAGAACATGCGGGGAACGAGGCGGCGAGGTGACCGCCGATCGACCGGTGGTAGATCGTGGATCAGGGAAACCGAAGGCAGGAGAAGCAGGCGGCTGCCGGTCGGAGCGTGAGGTGAACTGAATTTCAGGTAAGAAGTTATGACCTGCACTCTATTTGGGTCAGATATAAACCGAGTTTAGGTGTAGTTTATTTTCGTTGTGCTGACTTTTTACAATCAGTTATAATAACTCGTACTGCGTGGTAGCTAGCACGATGGAGTTTCTATACAGCTGTGTGCGCGCTAAGTTACTGATGTTGAACTTTATGACAGCCTCCCCTGTCATTCTCTCGCCTGTTCAAACTTCAGTCATGAAACTGATCAATGATCGGCTTTTCTCTCTTGTTTGTTTATCGCGCTAAACAACAGCAGCACGTTTAAGCTTGATCAGCTGTTGTTAGAATTCATTTGATTTTAATTTCTAGTATCAGCTGATGTTTGCTGGAGCCACAGCTGTAGAAGCGGCTGGTCGAAACCAGGAGATGACCTTACTGAATCATCAGAGCTGAACTGGTGATGGAGAAACAGGTTTACCTTTTTTTTAGGTGACATGAATGAGTTGAAGGGAAGTTATGAACTGTTTCTGAGAGAAATAAACACCAAGCTCCTTTTTTTATTTAGCTGACAGCTGGTAACTGTGCAGGGGCGGATCTAGCAAAGCTTTTGCCAGGGGCCAGGTAGGGCATTAACAGAGAAAGGTGGACACAAAGATATACTTTTATTTCTTACTCTCATACAGGGAGTGCAGAATTATTAGGCAAGTTGTATTTTTGAGGAATAATTTTATTATTGAACAACAACCATGTTCTCAATGAACCCAAAAAACACATTAATATCAAAGCTGAATGTTTTCGGAAGTAGTTTTTAGTTTGTGTTTAGTTTTAGCTATTTTAGGGGGATATCTGTGTGTGCAGGTGACTATTACTGTGCATAATTATTAGGCAACTTAACAAAAAACAAATATATACCCATTTCAATTATTTATTTTTACCAGTGAAACCAATATAACATCTCCACATTCACAAATATACATTTCTGACATTCAAAAACAAACCAAAACAAATCAGCGACCAATATAGCCACCTTTCTTTGCAAGGACACTCAAAAGCCTGCCATCCATGGATTCTGTCAGTGTTTTGATCTGTTCACCATCAACATTGCGTGCAGCAGCAACCACAGCCTCCCAGACACTGTTCAGAGAGGTGTACTGTTTTCCCTCCTTGTAAATCTCACATTTGATGATGGACCACAGGTTCTCAATGGGGTTCAGATCAGGTGAACAAGGAGGCCATGTCATTAGTTTTTCTTCTTTTAAACCCTTTCTTGCCAGCCACGCTGTGGAGTACTTGGACGCGTGTGATGGAGCATTGTCCTGCATGAAAATCATGTTTTTCTTGAAGGATGCAGACTTCTTCCTGTACCACTGCTTGAAGAAGGTGTCTTCCAGAAACTTGCAGTAGGACTGGGAGTTGAGCTTGACGCCATCCTCAACCCGAAAAGGCCCCACAAGCTCACCTTTGATGATACCAGCCCAAACCAGTACTCCACCTCCACCTTGCTGGCGTCTGAGTGGGACTGGAGCTCTCTGCCCTTTACCAATCCAGCCACGGGCCCATCCATCTGGCCCATCAAGACTCACTCTCATTTCATCAGTCCATAAAACCTTAGAAAAATCAGTCTTGAGATATTTCTTGGCCCAATCTTGACGTTTCAGCTTGTGTGTCTTGTTCAGTGGTGGTCGTCTTTCAGCCTTTCTTACCTTGGCCATGTCTCTGAGTATTGCACACCTTGTGCTTTTGGGCACTCCAGTGATGTTGCAGCTCTGAAATATGGCCAAACTGGTGGCAAGTGGCATCTTGGCAGCTGCACGCTTGACTTTTCTCAGTTCATGGGCAGTTATTTTGCCCCTTGGTTTTTCCACACGCTTCTTGCGACCCTGTTGACTATTTTGAATGAAACGCTTGATTGTTCGATGATCACGCTTCAGAAGCTTTGCAATTTTAAGACTGCTGCATGCCTCTGCAAGATATCTCACTATTTTTGACTTTTCTGAGCCTGTCAAGTCCTTCTTTTGACCCATTTTGCCAAAGGAAAGGAAGTTGCCTAATAATTATGTACACCTGATATAGGGTGTTGATGTCATTAGACCATACCCCTTCTCATTACAGAGATGCACATCACCTAATATGCTTAATTGGTAGTAGGCTTTCGAGCCTATACAGCTTGGAGTAAGACAACATGCATGAAGGGGATGATGTGGACAAAATACTCATTTGCCTAATAATTCTGCACTCCCTGTATAAAATATTTAGCTTTTATTAAATAGTTATCTGAATCTTACAACCAAAGTTTGTATAATAATACACAAGATTGGCTGTAGACCATTGTTCATCATTCAGAACACTGTGTAAAAATAACAAAAAACAAAAAGTGAATGCAAAAGTGCATAAATATTTATTTTACGTGTTTGATATGTGTGGCGGGGCGTGGTCTGCAGTGCCGCTGCAGGGGAGGTGGACCCACCTGAGGGGCATCTGCAATCACACCTCTCGGGCGTAGTCTGTGCTCTCTCGGCTGTTTTTTGGGTGTGTGTCGGGCTGTGAGTTGAAAAGCTACAGCTGGCTGGGAGGGTACACCAACCATGTGTGAAAAGTGGTCCATAACGTACTGGTTCAAAGTGTGTTCGTGCAAACATTGTCGGGGTCTGCCGTGGTACAGAGGGACTTCTGCTTATGAACCTGTGTGCACAGCGTCTGCAAATCGGGGCTGTACAAAGTGACCTCATCTTTACCCAAAACTGTAAGCTGTCATCTGTGAGGCGCGAGCGGTGTTTGTTTTTACCATAATTCATGGTGGAGAATGGCTGCTCTTCTGAGTTTTGCTGTCTGTAGCCGTATGAATGGAAAACTACACAGATTAGCAGCGGCATAGGCACACATAAAATTTCTTCTGAAATTTTCGCTTTCTAGTTATTATTATTATTATGTGTGCCTATGCCAAGAGGCACACATATTACTATTCCTCGGATTTATTATTATTATTCTTCAGTTTCCGCCTGAAATTTTGCAGCGAATCTCGCCCCGCAGTTTTCAGACAAGCTTCATATATGTTACCTCATTTTGTGCGGCTGGATCTGGAATGGTGTGCTATGACTTTTGGTGTTTATGACTATTATAGTTTTTGAAATATTAATATTTTAGTGAAAATTTTCCCGCGCTCCTCTGCCAAACAGTTTTGACAATAGGGTTACATATGTTAGATCATTTTGTGCGGCTGGAGCTGGACTACTATGGTACGACTTTTGGTGTTCATGACTTTTATAGTTTTTTAAATATTAATATTTTAGTGCAAATTTAGAAAGATTCTACTTTTGGCGCCATAGAAACAGACTTCATTTGTGGTGTCTTGGCTCTCTCTAGTGGTATACCCGGAGTAGTACAGGCGAAAAGATCTATCCTTGGCCCAAAACTCCATATCCCACAATTCATAGCACGCCTCTACAGAGGCCTCTACCGAGTCAAACAATGGCGGCCACCACTTCGTTTTCTATGTCTTTTATTCGTGTTTCTAGGTCACAAACTAAACTTTTAAGACATTTTCAGGCGAGAATATAGGTGTGTAAACTTCAAATATCTGCTCGTTTTATCAAGACATCCCATATTAGCAAGAGTTGTCTTATGTGTTGCTGATAGCCAGCCGGCTAGCATAGCGCCGCTAGCATAGCGCCGCTAGCATAGCTAGCTAGCGCTGCTAGCGACCCTCAAAGCACCCAGGCTGGGCTTATAGTGACGCGGCTAAAATTTGTTGCAACACCCGATCGCTCGCCAAGTCTGTGTTTTAGCTGGACTCATTTTTCGCTTATATGGGCCGATGATGGTGGTCGATGTGGAAAAAATAACTGAGTTGTTTGGTGGTGGAGCTAGCCGGAGCTACAACAGAGGGCAGCTATCCACCGGTGTGTGACAGAAAGGACATGCCGCGAACCACACATAGGAGGTGGGGCAGGCCACCGCCGATCGACCGGTGGTTGCTAACCTGGAGGTCAATCGTGGATCAGGGAAAGCGAAGGTGGTTGCTAACCTGGAGGTCAATCGTGGATCAGGGAAAGCGAAGGCAGGAGCTGAGGGGTGAACTGAATTTCAGGTAAGAAGTTATGAACTGCACTCTATTTGGGTCAGATATAAACAGAGTTTAGGTGTAGTTTATTTTCGTTGTGCTGACCTTTTACAATCGTACTGCATGCTAGCTAGCACGACAGCTGTGTGCGCGGTAAGTTACTGATGTTGAACTTTATTATATTCATAAGGGTTGGTTCGTCAGAGTTGCCGTACAAACGGAATCGTCCCACATTCAGAGAAAACATTACGATTTATTCTGTCGTTACGAAGCCTCCCCTGTCATTCTCTCGCCAGTTGCAACTTCACTCATGAAACTGATCAACGATCGGCTTTTCGCTCTTGTTTATCGCGCTAAAGAACAGCAGCACGTTTAAGCTTGATCAGCTGTTGTTAGAATTCATTTGATTTTAATTTCTAGCAGCTCCTTCAGTGGGAGACTGCGGCACCCACGGTGTGGGATGGAGAGATTTCGCAGGTCTTTCCTCCCCACTGCTGTCAGACTCCACAACAAAGACTTTAACTGATCAAACACACACATGTGCAATAACACTAAGTGCAATAATCTTCCTGGCATCGTTGTATTTTTTACTCAGTTGTATATAGCATTTGTATTCTATTTTTATCTTATTGTATATTTTATTCTATTTTATTCTACTGTATATAGTATTTTATTTTATTCTATTCTGTACAGTTGTGTACTGTATTTATTCTTATTTTATTTTATTCTAATTTTTGCTTCATAACTTTTGCACTGTCCACTTCCTGCTGTGACAAAACAAATTTCCCACATGTGGGACTAATAAAGGTTATCTTATCTTATCTTAGTATCAGCTGATGTTTGCTGGGGCACAGCTGTAGAAGCGGCTGGTCCAAACCAGGAGATGTCCTTACTGAATCATCAGAGCTGAACTGGTGATGGAGAAACAGGTTTACCCTTTAGGTGACATGAATGAGTTGAAGGGAAGTTATGAACTGTTTCTGACAGATAAATATACACCAAGCTCCTGTTTTTGTGTAGCTGACAGCTGGTAACTGTGCAGGGGCGGATCTAGCAAAGCTTTTGCCAGGGGGCCAGGTAGGGCATTAACAGGGAAAGGGGGACACAAAGATATACTTTTCTTTCTTACTCTCATATAAAATATTTAGCTTTTTATTAAATAGTTATCTGCATCTTACAACCACAGTTTGTATAATAATACACAAGATTGGCTGTAGACCATTCATAATCATTCAGAACACTGTGTAAAAATAACAAAAAACAAAAAGTGAATGCACAGCCGGCTGTGTGGGTAAACCAACCATGTGTGAAAAGTGGTCCATAATGTAATGCTTCAAAGCGTGTTCATGCAAAAATTGTCGGGTCTGCCATGGTACAATGGGACTTCTGCTCATGAACCTGTGTGCACAGCGTCTGCAAATCGGCGCTGTACGAAGTAACTTCATCTTTACACAAAACTGTAAGCTGTCATCTGTGAAGCGTGAGCGGTGTTTGTTTTTACCATAGTTCATGGTGGAGAATGGCTGCTCTTCTGAGTTTTGCTCTCTGTAGCTGTATGAATGGCAAACTACAGTGATTAGCAGCGGCATAGGCACACATAAAATTTCTTCTGAAATTTTCGCTTTCTAGTTATTATTCTCCAGTTTCCGCCTGAAATTTTGCAGCGAATCTCGCCCCACAGTTTTGAGACAAGCTTCATATATGTTACCTCATTTTGTGCGGCTGGATCTGGAATGGTGTGCTATGACTTTTGGTCTTTATGAATTTTATAGTTTTTGAAATATTAATATTTTAGTGAAAATTTTCCCGCGCTCCTCTGCCGAACAGTTTTGACTTTAGGGTTACATATGTTAGATCATTTTGTGCGGCTGGAGCTGGACTATTATGTCATGACTTTTGGTGTTCATGACTTTTATAGTTTTTTAAATATTAATATTTTAGTGCAAATTTAGGCCAATTCATCTTTTGGCGCCAAATAAACAGACTTCATTTGTGGTGTGTTGGCGCTCTCTAGTGGTATGCCGGGAGTGGTACAGCCTGTCTACCCTTATTTGGATTACCGTAATGATGACAATTTCAACGGTGCGCACAGCGTCGCTGCTTTCAGGAGCCATTGGAATTTTTAAGGTTGTGCAAATCATTCAAAAGTTACGGTAATGCTTGGTGAAAAACTCAATATCCCACAGTTCATAGCACACCTCTGCCAAGTTGAACAATGGCGGCCACCACTTCGTTTTATATGTCTTTTATTAGTGTTTCTAGGTCACAAAATAAACTTTTAAGATGTTTTCAGGCGAGAATGTAGGTGTGTAAACTTCAAATATCTGCTTGTTTTATCAAGACATCCCATATTAGCGACAATGCTCTGACGACCTCGGTCCTGCCTGACAGCTAGCCGGCTACCTAGCTGCCACACTTGGCTGCAAATGGACAGCGAGGGACTCTCTCTCTCCTTTCACCTCCCCGGTCTCTCGCAAATGCTCGCACAGAATCGGAGTTACAGCTGGATGTGGAAAAAATAACTGAGTTGTTTGGTGGTGCTATAATGCGGAGCTACAACAGTGGGCAGCTATCCACCGGTGTATGACAGAAACGACATGCCATGACCGCAGATCGACCGGTGTTTGCTAACGCGGAGGTCAATCGTGGATCAGGGAAAGCGAAGGCAGGAGCGTGAGGTGAACTGAATTTCAGGTAAGAAGTTATGACCTGCAGTCTATTTGGTTCAGATATAAACCGAGTTTAGGTGTAGTTTATTTAGCAGCAGTTCTCTTATGTGTTGCTGATAGCTGGCTAGCTAGCTAGCGCCGGTAGCATAGTTAGCTCGCGCTGCTAGCGACCCTTCATGAAAAAGCACCCAGGCTTGGCTTATATTGAGCCGGGTGAAAGTCGTGTCAGCACCCGGTCGCGCACTCTATTTGGGTCAGATATAAACCGAGTTTAGGTGTAGTTTATTTAGCAGCAGTTCTCTTATGTGTTGCTGATAGCTGGCTAGCTAGCTAGCGCCGGTAGCATAGTTAGCTCGCGCCGATAGCGACCCTTCGTGAAAAAGCACCCAGGCTTGGCTTATATTGAGCCGGGTGAAAGTCGTGTCAGCACCCGGTCGCGCACTCTATTTGGGTCAGATATAAACCGAGTTTAGGTGTAGTTTATTTAGCAGCAGTTCTCTTATGTGTTGCTGATAGCTGGCTAGCTAGCTAGCGCCGGTAGCATAGTTAGCTCGCGCCGATAGCGACCCTTCGTGAAAAGCACCCAGGCTTGGTTTATATTGAGCCGGGTGAAAGTCGTGTCAGCACCCGGTCGCTCGCCGACAGTATGTGTTTTCGCTGGACTTATTTTTCATGTTTATATGGGCCGTTGATGGTGGAAACCGAAAGGCAGGAGCGTGAGGTGAACTGAATTTCAGGTAACAAGTTATGAACTGCACTCTATTTGGGTCAGATATAAACCGAGTTTAGGTGTAATTTATTTTCGTTGACCTTTTACAATCGTAATGCCACGGGAGTTTATATACAGCTGTGTGCGCACTAAGTTACTGACGTTGGACTTTATTTTATTCATTAGGGTTAGTTCATAGAGTTGCCATGCAGTACAAACGGAATCGTCCCACATTCAGAGAAAACATTATGATTTGTTCTGTCGTTACGAAGCCTCCCCTGTCATTCTATCGAGTGTTGAAACGTCAATCATGAAACTGATCAATGATCGGCTGTTCGCTCTTATTTATCGCGCTAAACAACAGCAGCACGTTTAAGCTTGATCAGCTGTTGTTAGAATTCTTTTGATTTTAATTTCTAGTATCAGCTGATGTTTGCTGGAGCATGAAGATGAAATCAGGAGATGTCCTTACTGAATCATCAGAGCTGAACTGGTGATGGAGAAACAGGTTTACACTTTAGGTGACATGAATGAGTTGAAGGGAAGTTATGAGTTGTTTCTGAGAGACAAAGACCAAGCTCCTTCTTTGTGTAGCTGACAGCTGGTAACTGTGCAGGGGCGGATCTAGCAAAGCTTTTAGGGGGGGGGGGAGCTAGGGCATTAACAGAGAAAGGTGGACACAAAGATATACTTTTCTTTCTTACTCTCATATAAAATATTTAGCTTTTATTAAATAGTTATCTGAATCTCACAACCAAAGTTTGTGTAATAATACACAGGATTGGCTGTAGACCATTGTTCATAATTCAGAACACTGTGTAAAAATAACAAAAAACAAAAAGTGAATGCATGTGTGAAAAGTGGTCTATAATGTAATGCTTCAAAGTGTGTTCATGAAAAACATTGTCGGGTCTGCCGTGGTACAATGGGACTTCTGCTAATGAACCTGTGTGCACAGCGTCTGCAAATCGGCGCTGTACGAAGTAACTTCATCTTTACACAAAACTGTAAGCTGTCATCTGTGAAGCGTGAGCGGTGTTTGTTTTTACCATAGTTCATGGTGGAGAATGGCTGCTCTTCTGAATTTTGCTCTCTGTAGCCGTATGAATGGCAAACTACAGTGATTAGCAGCGGCATAGGCACACATAAAATTTCTTCTGAAATTTTTGCTTTCTAGTTTTTTTATTAAAGTTTGACGAGCATCTTGACTTTTGGTCTTTGGATATTAACAGTCCTGGGTATGTGACTTCTTGTTTAACAGAAATGTTACACATAGTATTTGCAGTGCAGCCTTTAATTGCTAGTAATTCACATTTTTTAGATTTAGACATAAACCAGATGCCTCAGAGAAATCACTAATAACACTAAGGCCTGGACGGATTTGATTTGCATTCTTCAAGAAGAGTGGTGTCATCAGCTAGCTGGCTGATGATGAGCTCCTTATCAGCTATGGTGATTCCTTGTAAGCCTGATTATGTCTCATCGATAATTGTGTCCAAGAACTCTTTACAGGGCTCTAGACTAACTTTTTAAAGTAAGGCGTACCGCCACAAAAGTTAGGCGCACACAAATTTTTCAACCGCATCGTTTAACACCGCAGTTTTACATGTGCACTTCTTTGGGGGGGGGGAATTGCAGTCCATACAGAAAATATTCATTTCTAAGTTATTAACTAACAATCTTGTGCTTAAAGTGCTTTGTCAATATTGTAGAAAATGTTAAACTTAATCATCATCTCGGCCTCTGACGACCTGTTTGCTGCTGCCTGCTGCTGAAAGGCAGTGGGGAGAGGGGACTCTTGGGCAGTGCATTTATTGCAGCATATAATGTGTTTTTCTGGATACACTGTGCTTTTTCAGCATTCAAAGATTGATGACACCGTGTCAGAGCTGGCTATGAATTTCAGACGGATCAGGCCTTAACTTAACAAAAAAGTTATCAATAGTTCTTTTCTTATTACAGCTACATCCACTTCTGTCGTGCCTAGGTTGCTCACTAGGGCTGAGTATCATCACTGATTTCTATAATCCATTCGATTCCGGTTCTCAAAGTCCTGATTCGATTCAGTTTTCCTCAGACAGTCAGAAATATTATAATTCTGATCATTTATCAGTACTGATACATGTGAGACTTCATCAGAATTGTGAACATGAAAACATGAAGGAGATTTTTCTGGCCTGACGTTTTTATAGCAGATAACCTTAAAAATATTCTGCAATGTTCTGCATATAAAGTTTAAATTTCTTCAGTATTGAACCATTTAAGTGAAAAAAAGAAAAGAAAAAGACAGCGGCCGACAGCGCTGTAAACAACGGTAGACTGGTGGGTAATAAGCGGATGAATAATGCAGAAAACAGAGATTTGACACGGGAAACTGTTCTTGAAGTACAGAGAGAGAGAGAGAGAGAGAGAGCTAGCTGTGCATGAAGTGTGATTTTAATAGTCGTGGAAGCAAAACAGCAAAACGCATGATGACATTGATCAAACGTGAAGCTCAGTTTGCTGCTTCTTTTGCTGCTGGCTCAGTGAATTTTGGTTGGAGAGAGACAAAACCTGCAGCTCAGAATCAGCGCAAAAAGACATAAACACAGCGTGGACCCGACGCATCAGAATCGGTGAGCTCCGACAGCGTGTCCGTGTTCGGGCCGTCGGGTGAGAAAGCCGAGAAAGACAAAGCTGATTCTGATGCGTCGGGTCCGCTCTGTGTTTACGTCTTTGTGTGGAATCCGTGTACCTGCTCTCATTTGCTGTTTGGTGGTTGTTGAAATAGTTTTGTGAGCTTTAATCTGAGAATCTGCCGTTTCTGGCAAAACACAGTTATATTTAAAAGTCAATTCAGGATTTAATGAATCGATATCGTTTATTCAAGCTACTCACCTCCCTCTTCCACCTGCACTTTCAACTGGACCACGGCCAATCAGAAAGGTCCCGCCCCTTACTATCTCTGATTGGTTTAGTCCACGATAGGGCATAATGTGTGTCTGTTGTTGACCACATGGAAGGTTGCAGATTTTTATTTTTTTGTTACCCGAACAGTTGGTCGCACAGATGCGACCAAATATTGTTTTTTGTCACACAACAACTTGCGTCCAATCTGCTAATTTGGTCGCATTTGCGACCAATTTGGTCACACTCTATAGCCCTGCTTTAATTCTGTTATCAAGTACTAAAGCCATAATCTCATAGTCATTATTGAGCAGACAGATGGGTCTCCAATTATCAATAAGAAGTAAGTCTTTGTTTGGCTTTGGAATAAGTGTTATGAGACCCTGAGTAAGAGTAGGAGGGAGGGTGTTATTCTCTATACTTCTATGAAAACCTGCAGTAAGACGGAGCACTTCCTCTCCATGGCCTTCAACATCCAATCTCCAGACTTCAGACTCTGCTCCTGCAGAGAAACAGAATCATCTGGCAGATCATTTGTTCTCATGACTTCTTTACTTTTAAACATTTTGAGCATCCAATCTGCTAATGTGCTCTCTCTTCTGCTTTTCTATCATCACTACAGAAGACTAAAACTCTAAATACTCTACCATATATATCTCAAAGAGTCAGACTGTTCTCTGTTGGAGTAATCCTCATGTACATCTTAACTAGTTCTATACAGTCTAACCATGTCCTGCCTGTCTCTTCCATTGACTTCCTAAGTCTTAGCTTTACTGTGCCGTTATTCTCTCTACCAACCCTGCACTTTGTGGTGATATGAACAATGATGTTTTAGTGTTATCCCTAGATGCTGTGCCATTAATCCAATCACTTCATTTACAAAGTGTGGACCATCATCACTATAAATAGTGATGATGGCAACCGAAATGGCATT
The DNA here is from genome assembly GCF_001858045.2 of Oreochromis niloticus. Classification (NCBI taxonomy): domain Eukaryota; kingdom Metazoa; phylum Chordata; class Actinopteri; order Cichliformes; family Cichlidae; genus Oreochromis; species Oreochromis niloticus. The sequence goes on from NW_020328821.1 coordinate 18,893, forward strand.
GCTTCCCTAGTTGACTGATTGATTGATTGATTGATATACCTTTATTAGTCCCACAAGGGGAAATTTCATGTTAAGGCTGCCGACCTATTGCACGCAAGGGGGCGCCATCTTACCCTCCAACCATACATACATTACACAAAACATCACATGGTGAAGACAGGTCAGAGGTATAACAATGGAAAATGCACCAAATGAGGAAAGATAAGGAGACACATCAAATTCACCAGGGAGGATATGAAAAGTGGCAGGTTAGCCTTCTTAGACTGTGAGATTTCCATCAGCAATAGGGGACATCTAAAAGCTGACGTGTACCGTAAACCTACACATACGGATCAGTATCTAGGTTTGACTCTCATCATCCACTGGAGCACAAACGGGTGTCATCAGGACGCTACAACACAGAGCGAACACCATCCCCACTGACACAGCGACCAGGGAGGCAGAAGAACAGCACATCAGAAGGCCCTGAGTAAATGTGGTTATCCCAGCTGGACTTTTGTCAAAGCGGGAAGGCACCTAAAGAAAGCTCCAGCCGATCCAGGAGAGAAGGACAACCGCTGCCCAAGCGAAACCTGTAGTGATCCATATGTGTCAGGAGTATCGGAGCAGTTGAGACACATTTTTCTAAACACGGGTCTCTGTGGCTTTTAACCCCAAAAATGCTGCACCAAAATTAGTCCACCCTAAGGATCGGGTCCCCGACACAACAGAGTAACATAGTGTACGCTGTTAAGTGCCAGGAGGATTGCCAGGATTTATACATCGGGGAAACCAACAACCTCTGGCGAAGCGGATGGCACAACACAGAAGAGCAACCTCATCAGGCCAGGACTCTGCAGTTTATTTACACCTACAGGCCAGAGGACACTCTTCAATGATGGATGTACACATCCTGGACAGGGAGGAACGCTGGTTTGAGCGCGGAGTCAAGGAGGCCATTTACGTGAAAAGGGAAAGACCATCTCTGAATCGAGGAGGGGCCTAAGATTATTAGACACCACCAGAAGGCAGCAGGTTCTGTAGCAGGAGTAACTGTGTTTAGAGTGTTTTAAATGTGAAAGTATAGGCAAACTTAACATCTCTAAAACCTTCTCCTTCTCTTATCACAGCCCTCATAGATGTCTGAATAGTCTAAACTCACAAGTAACCATAATAGACCAGAAAAAGAAATCTTATTGATGCAAATCTTTCTAACACCTTCACGTAGCAGGTATCAAACTGATGAGACACTTTTTCTCTTCCCGTTGACAAGAACTTGACATGGACTTGAATTCTCCATACTTACTGTTCGTTTTGTTGAGGATGTCCAATTACTAAGGTAGACCAAACAGGAGAACCAATGGGACACAGCTTTGTTTCACAAACAAGTGGAGCTGGGTACAGGGGGATGGCATGAGCTTGCTTGGGTCAAGGGTTCTTCCAGGTCCAGGATAAAAGAAGTTCCATAAAAATTCTTATCCAGTCTAATTCATGCTCCTCAAAGTCTATCGATTTATTGGGTTGTGAACATTAGAGTTCAGAGGGTTTCAGGGCTGCTGGGCATTCGTAGAGAAGAAAATATTTCATCTATACTAATGAAATTTATTTTTTAATATTTGTCACATAGAGCATTGCACAGTGCTTTACATGATACACAAGTCCCCCAAAATAGGTCCACTTGCAGGGTTGTTGTTGGTTGTTGCTGTGTGTCTGTTCTGCTCCTGCTGTCCTCCATATATCACAATGAGTACCACTCATAAAATATATGGCTCTTGAAGTACCGCCCTTATTGCCGACATTAAAGTACAGTAGTTTAGCCTATTTAACACCATATACAGTTTACTTGAAACAATTTCATTTCTTATATGAATGTTATTAATTTTAACAGTCAGAATGTGACAGGAGTTTAATAATAACACCTGTACTGCATTAAAACTCCACAGCAGGTGGGATATCCAGTCTTTAAGTGATGACCTGATGAAACTTGCTTCTGGTCCAAACTACATTTATAAGGCTGTTGTGTTTTTAACATTTTTTAATGCTTTGTATTTTGTTCTATTTTACAGTGGTTTGCAAAAGTATTCGCCTCCTTGAACTTTCTCACATTTTGTCACATTAAAGCCACAAACATGAATCAATTTTATTGGAATTCCACGTGAAAGACTGATACAAAGTGGTGTACACGTGAGAAGTGAACGAAAATCATACATGATTCCAAACATTTTTTACAAATAAATAACTGCAAAGTGGTCCAAACTGCATTTATAAAGGCTGTTGTGTTTTAACATGGTTTAATGCTTTGTATTTTTTTCTATTTCATATGAACAAACCCCTCGTGGCATTCTCCTGGCTACTGGGAGTTTCGGCATCCAGGCAATAGTTTCCAACTCACCAACAGTGTCTCCCAGGCCATCAGCGTGACAGCGCAGTGCCGGATTTGCAGTTTTAAGTCTCTTAGCGGCCACGACTGCTGGCAAAAAGGAAAGGCTACTCTTTATAAAAAGGCAACCGTCATCACATTTTCTGACCAATCATAACAGCCCATTTCACACACATCTTAAATCATCCTCTGCCGAGCAGCCTCTGAACCATGAAGAAACTTCCTGAACTTTACACTGGTGTATAGTGTTACACAGCATGATGTTTCACTGTGAGTCTGGAGTTTTCATCACAGTAAACCTGCATAACTCCAGTTGTTTTTTTAATATAGAAATAGAAGCATAGGTGGGAATAAAAAAAACAGCCCCCCCCCCCCCCCCCCCCCCCCCCCAAAAAAAAAACAACCCCCAAACAAAACAACAAACAACAACAAAAACAAACACAAAACAAAACTCATCTGTTATGAAAAAATTTGTATAGTGCAGGTGGAGCGTGCTGCCTTCAACTCCTCCTTTTATTATCTCACACTGTAGAGACTGTAATAAACACAGGACCAGACTTGGTTTTAGAGAGAAGTTTGGCAAACAAGGAAAACTGAGAACACTTTTTATTTCATTACTTCACTTTTGTTTCATAGCCAGCAACAGGATGGCACCAGAGTCCAGTTAAAAAAAACAAGTTTAAAATCTGTTTTTCTTCACACCCCTTCACGCTCTTCTTTTTGTTTACATCCAAAATGTAATTTAAGGTTCCCACAGTTCCACGGACAAACAAATCTAACTAAAATCTGCAGTGATGAATGAGCAGAGAACCCAACCCAAATCCTCCAATCATGTACACCTGACATCAGAGCGGTGACAATGAACAGACCAACCAAGTGTTTTTTTTGTCTGTTTTTCACGGATTAGAGCTGAAAGAAGAAATTCTTCTTGTGGGAGCTATTTTCAGAAGCAGATTACATACTGCACTAAAGATTTCTTGCAGGTAGAGGCTGGATTAACTCAAATAACTACACTGCATGTGTTCATTGTAATAAGACAACGTGACCACTGACTGAGCCCACTGAC
>NW_020328822.1:0-45350 GCF_001858045.2 Oreochromis niloticus
AAGAACAAGTGTAAGGTTAAGAAATGACTGAGATAAGTGATCTTGAAGAGCACTTCAGGATAGATTCCACGTAGTGTTGGGAATGTGAACAATGATGCAAGCAAAAGATTTCACGGTGTTTGTGGCATAGGATTCAAAGGATAAGGTCACTCACAGACCCACGACAGTGGCATCAAGTACCATCTGAAAGTAATTGTGTAGCCACATGCATCAATAGGACTCTGTCCAACAGCTGCTCAACTCTAACTGCTTTAAAGTTCCAGAGTTTTGTGGCAAAGCGAGCTACCCATTGAAAATGACGAGTTTTACTGAAGTCAAGCCAACGATCCAGAGCTGAAACAGTAGATGTGTCCAACACCAAAGTAGAAGAAAGGAGAAGAATACTAGACCGTCTCACCAATTCTCAGACTGGAGAAGAGCTGTTAAAGCTATTGGTTGTCTACAGAAATTGTGTGAAAGATTCAAAGACTCACACAAACAAAAGGTGAAAACACAAGTCAGACAAAAGGCGGAACTGTTCATAATAAAACTTGCACAGGAAAACACATTCAGCAAAGAATTTAAGGACTAACTAGAGGAAAGGACATTCAACTGAAGACAAGACACACAAGCTGTACAGCCTAAGTCCATTTGTTGATGAGCAGGGAGGACGTTAACAAGAGCAACTCTGCACCCATATATCAAACATCCTGCCATTATTCCCAATTCAAGTCATGTGTCGTCTTTACTTATTAAACACTATCAAAAAAGTGCAGCATCAAGGAAGGGAATAACTGTAAACGAGCTGCGCTCCAATGGGATTTGATCACAGGACACAGCAATGCAGTTGCTTCTCACATCTACAAGTGCACAAGCTGCAGAAAGTACAGTTTGAAAGTGAGTTTGTTCTGAACACCCCCTTTCAAGCCACATGGGAAGTGTTTGGAGAGGCAAATTAGTACTATTAGAAGTGTTTTAACTTCTATTCTTTATTAGAATAACAACTAAATATTAATAGCATGATGAAACATGTCAGGTCCCAGAAAAACACTTTTTGAAGTACCAGAAATACATGACCTATTTTCCATACTGCCACCATAAAGCCTGCAAAAGTTACTATTAGCCTGTGATTGTGACAGGATGTCTTTGCTTTCCATATTATTTTTGCCTATTTGTCAATGCTGGTACGAAGCCTGTCTGTGCTGTTTTCATCCCTTTGCAAACATTTCTTTCAATAAATCTCAGAAAATCAGTTTTGTTTTAATTCTCAGTTTATTTTCCACAACACTTTGATCATCTGAATATTTTGTAAGTGTGGTTTTAGTAACAGCCAGTGCTGAGCAGCTGCTGGACAGTGTTTTGCTTATTTGTGGCATTGAGTTCTCTCTTTTTCTCATGTGTACTTTCAAAAATTTGAACATCTGAAACTGCTCAGCACTAATAAAGAGTGACACCAAGCTACACCTGACACAAACATCAGCAAAGTGCTGCTTACACATCAACATCAGCAAAACAAATTCTACATACAGTATGTAAAACTATGAAAAAGTCTATGAATGTCCTGGCAATTCCTGAGCCATTTCAGCATCCACCTTTAAATCAGCTCCCTTACAACTCAAACTTTACAGCTTCCTGCTGTAATGATGAAGACGAGTTGGAAACACTTATAACTCAACAATGTGCGACTCACAGACTGCACATTGGAACTCATTGGAGATGGAAGTCAATGCTGAGTGTCTAACAGCACAATTTGGTTAGTGTTTACATATTTTTCTGAAGCAGGCTCAGTTGGGGCAACTATCTGCTGCAATGAACAACCTAGACAGGAAGTTAAAATCTCCCAATTCTTTTAATCTTTGGGCTGAAGGAAGGACAATACTCGGTGTATAAATGCTCAATCAACAATTATTTTTTCCATACAATTCAATACTTTATGAGCATAAACCATCCGGATGGGGAACATGCATGCAGAGGGTCACAGCAAATCTCAAAATGGTGGAGGGTTATTCAGCCTCTTATAGCCTACTGGTCCCCACCTAGTCGTAAAACCCTAAACATTCACATTCTTTCTCTCTTACGGTGCCTAAGTGGCGGCCTTGGCTCCCTGTTTTATCTCCTCCTGATGAGATGGGGCAGAAAACCTCTCCGGTATGTTCTGTCTCTTCTAATCAGACAATAAGGCCATGACTCTCTGAAAACGGTATTTCTTATAACTCCGCAGTATAATGCATCATAAACAATATCATCATTCACAATAAATCAGCAGTCTAATGTAATACAAATCAGTTTATAAATGGAAGGAAATGGAGGAGCTAGAGTCCCAAACAAACACACAGGGGAGCAGAGTCCGAAACATAGTTCAGGTGGCCGGCCTGGGGCCGATAGCACAGAAGGCCAGGCTGAGACAGTTCGGGAGGCCGTCCACGAAGAAGGCAGTGGCGGCGACAACCTCGTTCAGAGGACGCCCACAACGGCGATGATGACCAGCAACGGCCAGAAAACGGCCGGTGATGATGATGCGGTAGACGCGGACCGGATGGCGGCGTGCCAACAGCAGAACCAGGCAAGGATGAGGAGAAGGATGAGGCTGAAGCTGCTGCTGAAGAAAAACCAGGCGAGGCTGGAGCTGATACAGAGGCCGGGCCAGGCGAAGCTGAAGCTGACGCAGAGGCCGGGCCAGGCGAGGATGATGATGATGAAGCAGAGGCTGGGCCACGCGAGGATGATGATGATGAAGCAGAGGCCAGGCCAGCGAGGATGATGATGATGAAGCTGCTGCTGCTGCAGGCGAGGATGGTGATGATGAAGCTGCTGCAGCAGACGAGAATGCAGACATGGAGGCTGGACCAGGCGAGGGCGAAGACACGGAGGCTGGACCAGGCGAGGAAGAAGACACGGAGGCTGGACCAGGCGAGGGCGAAGACACGGAGGCTGGACCAGACGAGGGCGAAGACACAGAGGCTGGACCAGGCGAGGAGAAGACACGGAGGCTGGACCAGGGAGGAAGAAGACACGGAGGCTGGACCAGGCGCGGATGCAGACACGGAGGCTGGACCAGATGAGGATGTCGCTGTAGGCGGCGGCGTGGAAGCGGAGACGGAGGCGCTGCAGGCGGCGGCGTGGAGCCGCAGGTGGTGGCACTGCAGGCGATGGTGATAGCTGGATGGGCACCTCGTCCCCCCAGCGAAAGCAGCAGGCTGAAGCGGTTTCTGAGACCCCTCAGCGGAAGCTGCTGATGACGGCGCAGGCTGGACGGGCTCCTCGGTCCCCCAGCAAAAACAGGCTCAAAACCAGTAGGCATGGGCGCCCTGGCACACACAAAACAAAACCAGCAGGCTCGTGGGCCTCTGGCACACATAAAGAGGGCTGCAGCTGCGCAGAGCACTGACCCTGCTCAGGCAGTGACAGCCGGGTGCAGTCCTAGCTGGCATCTTGGCCTCCAGGGGTCCAGAGTTAGCTGAGGGTTGTAACCCAGCCTCTGGGGAAGCCCTGGAGTGAGTAGCAGTCTCTATGTTGCCAGCTTTTGAGGAACAGAGTTTATAAATAATCTCCTTGTAAACAACAAGGAGGACAGATAAAGATGCACAGGCACTTCCAGATTCTCAAAGTCACAGTCTCTGATGGTGCACACACAAAACACCAATAGGAGGGTGAGAGGGTCGGGGGTCAATCCTGAGGGTCCAGCAGCACAATTTTGTTACTTTTTACACATTTTTTTGTCTCTTCCATTGTCCTCATCATCATCATCCCGTTTTCTCTTCTTCTGTCCTGCTTCTGTGTCAGCTGAAGTAGAGGGTGATGACACCGTGTCTTCATTTTCATTATCCTCACTTTCGGAGGTGGTGTCTGACGGTTCGTTGCCTGAGTTGAGGCTCCTCAATCGCTTCCTGTTCATCTCGTTACTGTCGCCATTATTATTTCCTCTCTTTGGCGCCTCCTGGAGCCAAAGAGATCGCTTTCATCAGCTCCCTCTCTTGGAGGGCTCCCGGATTCTTGAGGTTCTGGGATGACAGGTATTAACTCTGGGACCTCATCCTCAGATTCGCTTTCAAGGTCGCTTTCATTTTCAGCGCCAGAATCAATGTCACTTTCCCAGACCCACCACATGTCATCAGCAAACTGATCTTCTTCCCGGGCAGATTAATGTCCACATTTACTGCCGGTAGATGAAGACCTTGATGGTCCCAGTGATCTTCAGCTAAACCGGCCAGGTTGTTTTCCATGTCAGCTGCTGGAACAGGTAGTGCTTCATTGTCCCAGGGACCTTCTGCTCCTACTGCTGGATTTAATCCTATGCCAGCTGCTTGCAGAGCTAGGTCCACTCGTGCAATATCATCAATATTTCCAAGCCCCAGAGTATTATAAAAAATTTCAATCGCAGTTTCCAGGCTGAACTCATTGAACAACCCACGCATGATAGTATCCCGGAGCAAACTCATCTCTGGACCTACTGCAGCGTAATGTTCAAAGCGCTCCACTAAATGGAGCAGCGGGCGAAATCTTAGCTGCACATCTAGAAACAGAGAAATATTTTATATTTAACACTCATGATGAGAGAACAGTCCACAAATTCCAGTTATGCAATATTGGTGCACCTGAAAACTAAGTGCTAAAACTACATAGGTGAGGTTACTATTGCATGCACTGCAGTTGTGATGAACTTATTAGCTTTGAATATCAGCTTTTCCTCAGGCCACAGTCACTATTATAAAATACTACAAAACTGCTTAATTTTCATAAAGATCATAAGGTTATTTCTTTCATTTACAAAACAATTCAATCTCAAATTTAAGCTGAAAATAGCATGCAGCACCAGCATTTAAATAAGCCCGTGAAACATCCCTGCTTAGACAAAAACATGTATATTCTCCAATCCCCCATAGGCGGTCAGGAAACAGTTGATGTACCGGGAGAAACACCGCACCAAACGGAGGTATCTAGACTGTGTGACCGAGGCCTTTACGAGCATGTGTTGTAACAAACTGTCAGATAATACATCAGAAAATTGAAATGAGATGTTCTTACTTTGGTTAGCGCCGTTGATCTCACCGTCTCCGCTATCCATTTTAAAAATGGTTTAAATCCACTGGACTGGAGGAAAGTGATCAGTAAGCTGCAAACTTAAACTGGCTGTTTACAATTTTGACTATCGTTAAAATAGCTGAAAAGTTTAAAAACGTTTTCTGCTGTAGCTGAGAGACAGTAATCTGTGCTGCAAGAAACGCTGCTAAATGTTTTTTTTTACAGAGCGTAGTCATGGATACACGGGGTTCTCACGCTGATTCGTGAAGTCATACGTCGGATTCCAATGTGACGTCATGCTGCGAACGTGGATATATATCTATATATCTATATATATATAGATATATATATATATCTATATATATATGTGTGTGTGTGTTGGCCATGCGGTGGTTGGAGGAGTTAAAAAACTTGGAAGTGGCATTAGGAATATATTAAAATTGCCTTTTAACTTGTGATTCATGCATTGAATGACTGTCAGGTTAGTCTTGATCATTTCAAGTATGACTGCCCCTCTGTATCATTGTACCATTGTTTTACACTTTTTAAAATAGTTTTTAGAGTTTTCTGCATATCAAGACTTCCAAGTATGATGTCACAGATAGCAACAAGTTCAAAAGTCGTAATATTTTGGGGATGTTATCTGAGGTTATTGTAAAATTTGTCAATCTGCTTTCTGAAGGTTTCAAGCTTTCTCTTTTTTTCATTTCCAGCTAGCTGTTTTCACACAGGAGATCCTGTGGACATATTGAATTTCCTTTTATGTTATCTTAGTGACTTATTAGTTGAAGTAGAGTTCATACTGTGGGCTTTGGGACATTCACAGCATTCAGTCATTATTATAGTTAGAGATATCTGTATGTAAGTAAGTAAGTAAAATGTATTTATATAGCGCGTTTCACAGATACAAAATCACAAAGTGCTTTACAACACAGGAAATGGAAATATAAAACAATATAACAGTAAATAAAACAGCAAATAAAACAAAGTAAACTATAAAACTATAAAACAGCATGAGAGGAAATTAATCAAATGCTTTTCTAAATAAAAATGTCTTCAGCTGTTTTTAAAAGAATCAATGGAGTCCGTGCAGCGTAGAGACAGTGGAAGAGAATTCCACAACCGTGGTGCCACAGTCTGAAAGGCCCGATCACCACGAGTTTAAAACGAGTGCGCGGTACCACCAGCAGTCTCTGATCTAATGACCTTAAAGCCCAAGAAGATGAATGTGGTTTCAGCAGGTCAGATAAATATTGAGGAGCTTGACCATGTAGGCCCTAAAGGTTAGAACAAAATTATAAATGACATATGTATGTATCTTTGTAACTTCTCTGTTGGCAATGATGTTTTTATGTGTGTGAGATTTACTTTTCTTCACTTTCTTGGTGAATGAATCCATCTTTGTTCCAACTTTTACCTTCCCCTTGACTGAGTTGTTTGCGTTGCCTTTTGCCTTCACATGTATGACTCGCAGCCTGACAACAAACTTAGATTTGTGAACTTTGTGTCATGACCTCTAGAACTGTAAGTATTGGGCCTTCTTTTTCTAACCTAGTTGTCCCTTTAAAATAAATTTGTGAGTCACTGTCATAATTCAAATGAGTGTTGTTCTTGCTTTCTCAGTGTCGCTGGTTAACTTTATAATTTTTTTAATGTAAATCTGCAAAATACAAATATAAGATTACAGGTTGAATAGTAGTATCTTAGCTTCTCACAGTTATTTATCTAGTACTGCATCACATTCTGATCAAATTACTGCCACAAGCTAAATGTCCACATTCTCACCTGTAGATTTTAAAGATCTGGAAGAAATTAAGCATCAGTTAAAGTCTTGCACCTCTCTACTTCACCCCATCCCGACAAAACTATCCAAATCTGTATCTCATTGTTTTACAAATCATTTAGTAAATATTATCAACAGCTCTCTACAGCCCTGCATTTTCCCTGTGTCTCTCACATGTGCAGTAATCACACTACTGCTTAATAAAATGGAATTAACACCAAAGAAAGGGGACACAGAGAGTGACAAAAACTTAACTCAAGGGACACAAGACCCTTGGCAGACAGGACTGAATCATGGGCCTCTGTTTTCTGGGGTGGGCACGCTGTTGTCACCGGGATGTGTGACCTCAGATCTTCAGTACTCTTGGACAGGTGGCCAACATTAGGGGAAGACAAGAAGCAGGAGTGCTTTCAAGACACCTTAACCTGAGATCAGAGAGCTCAGAATTTCAAAAAGCATCTGAAACAGCTCAGGTTGGAAAGAAAGCTTTCCATGTTAGGTGTTATGAATAACTATTATTAAGCATTTCAGTGGGTTTTACATGACATATATTGCTAGCCCTGAGATAAATGGGCAGTCTGCTAAGTGTACCCTGCCTTTGTTCTGTGGCAGCTGGACAGAGAAAAGCAGTTGTTTAGTCATCAACCATATCTTTGGGTGTAGACTAACATCCTAATTTCCAAAGGAAATCTGAACAGCAAAAACAGGTAGTTTTGAATGTGAAAATATCCATAAGAATAGAGTAACACATTTTAAGAGGAAAACAATACCACTAGGAAGTTGAGGTTACTGGCAAATTCAGCTGACATTCCAACAAATGTATCACTCTTATGTTAATTTACAATTAAAAGTATTCATACATTTTAACACATATTAAGTCTTTCATATTTGGTCTTTAAAGTGCAGATTCCAAGCAGAAGCTGCAGAAATGTTATATAAAGGAGGAGTGTTTGATAGTGACATTACACTTAGTGTGGGACATTGGGCTGTTTGGATCAAGTAATGACCTGAACCAAAGCTTGATTGTTGAACAGTTTTATTCATTATTGCATTATGAAACATATGTGTCCTAGATAATTGTTTGTCATTAAAGTGGAGCTTAAAGTTTAATGGAGAGCCACCCCTGCTCCCCATGGTAACTGTAGCCAAGCTAAAAAGCAGCCAACAAACAGGCAGCCTACACAGTCACAGATGTGCTCCCAAGCTAGAAGCTCCACCTGCGTTCATTGCAACCTAAACATTATAAAGTTCCCTAAAGTAACTCACTAAGCCTAACAGGGGATAGGTACTCCTGCCTGAACTGACCACCACAGATGCAACCCAGCCACAAAGTAAAATCAAATGCACCTAGCTCCTAAAGTAACCTGCCTACACCAACCTGACATTTCTCCTCCCTAAGCTGGATGAATGTAAGTTAAATGACTACAAACATAAAAACCACTGGCTTCCAGACACTGTGATTGTCACTTACAGAGATGATATCAACAGATAATGACGGAACAAGAGAAGTACAGAGAAAGAATGCAAATGCTTGAAGAAGACAAACGCATATCCGCAGAGCAAGAAGCTGCTGCAATGTCACAACGTCTCCTAGAGGAAAAGGAGGAAACTGAGCGCAAGTTAAAGAGAAAAAGAGAAAGCAGCTGTGATAAAGAGACAACAAGAGGAAAGTGCTGCAAGGAGAAGGTCAGTTGAAGACTTAAGAAGAGAAATTGAAAGATTGGAAAATCTGAAAGGATTCAAAGCAGCACAGGCAAAACTACAGGTTTATGAGGAAGACTATGCTTCAGTAAAGCAAGAAAGAGTCACACTAAACCCTGCAAACTTACAGGTAACAGAGTCCAAGAATAATGCTAATCAACCCTCACAAGAAGAGAGTTAAACGTCACTTACGAGAGTACAGGTGAGCTTATAAAGGTTTTGGCAGAACTTATGTCAGCTAATAGACTACCTGTTCCAGAGCCTTCTGTATTTAGTGAGGATCCACTTAAGTTTAAGCATTGGAAAGCATCTTTTCAGACTCTAATAAAGAGAAAGAACATTTGAATTGAATTCAAAATCCTGCTCCTCACATACAAGGTCTTAAATGATCAGGCCCTGTCTTATCTTAACGACCTTATAGTGCCATATCATCCCATTAGAGCACTTCGCTCTCACACTGCAGGCTTACTTGTTGGTCCTAGAGTATTTAAGAGTAGAATGGGAGGCAGAGCTTCAGTTTTCAGGCCCCTCTTCTGTGGAACCAGCTTCCAGTTTGGATTCGTGAGACAGACACTATCTCTACTTTTAAGATTAGGCTTAAAACTTTCCTTTTTGCTAAAGCATATAGTTAGGGCTGGACCAGGTGACCCTGAATCCTCCCTTAGTTATGCTGCAATAGACGTAGGCTGCCGGGGATTCCCATGATGTATTGAGTTTTTCCTTTTCAGTCACCTTTCTCACTCACTATGTGTTAATAGACCTCTCTGCATTGAATCGTACATGTTATTAATCTCTGTCTCTCTTCCACAGCATGTCTTCTCTCCTGTCTTCCTTCTCTCACCCCAACCGGTCGCAGCATCGACCAAGTGTGTTTGCTTTTGGAACTGTGTCTTCATTCCACCTACTTCACATACAAGGGTCAGTTCTACAGGCAGAAACATGGGTGTGCCATGGGCCCAGTTTCACCCATCATGGCCAATTTGTACATGGAAGAAGTGGAAAAGTCACCGGAAGTGACATCTCACATTGTCACTTCCGGTATAATGGCGCCTGTGTTTGGCTCTGCCGCTGCCGGGTGCAGTTTGTCACGCTCTACTACTGTTGTGTTGTTTTTTTTGCTCTACTGTTCTCACTCAGTTTTAATGATGTATTTGCTGCCCTGGTGTATGATCGCCTGGCTTTGCTATCCATCCGATCCTCTATGATGCCACACGATGTCTCGTCGTCCTCTGGCATTTTCCACCCTCTTCCATTAGCTGGATCCTCATCAGGCGATTTCAGTGGTCCCTCTAGACCACGGAGAAGGAGAGGAGAAGAGGAGGCATTCAGGTAAAGCTCAGGCTTTACTGGCGGCGTGGTTTGGCTGGTAAGCGACGTCGAGCGTGCGTTGTCTCCTGTGTCCAGAAAAGCTCCATGGAGGGGACTTGTTTTCCACGGCCTTGTTTGGATACGCTGGGCCCAGCTCTTTGAGACCTTGCCACCTTAGGAGGGTTTATCCAGACTCTTCTGCGGGCTGGCTTTTTCTTCCCTCGGTGAGTGGATTCTACGAGCGTGACGGCTCGAACCCTGTGTATTTACGTCCCTTAACTCGAGCCTCTGCAAATAATGAGGCTTCTAGCTCACTGAATATGGCGCTTTTTAACGCTCGATCTCTGTCTAATAAATCATTCTTGTTGAATGATTTTATATTATCTAAAAAACTGGATTTTTTATTCTTGACTGAGACCTGGCAGCGAGATGTAGACTACTCGTCACTTATTGAACTCTGCCCGGATGGCTATACTTTATTACCCAGCCTCGGTTGTCTGGTCGGGGTGGTGGGCTTGCCGTGGCTTTCCAGGACCGTTTCTCCTGCCGCTTCGTGAAAACTGGACATTTTCGTTCGTTTGAGCTGCAGCTGCTTAAAATTGGTAACAAGGATCCTTTCTACTGTGCTGTGGTGTATCATCCACCTGCATATAACAGGTTATTTTTATCGGAGCTCAGTGACTTCTTATCCGCTACTATGAAGCTGTCTAGGGTGCTTATAGTTGGGGACTTGAACATACACGTTGATGATGACTCCGAGCCATTCGCCAGAGACTTTATGAACATTATGGATTCTTTTCATTTGACTCAGCATGTGTCCGGTCCTACACACAGGAAAGGTCACACACTGGACCTTGTTTTTTCTTTCGGTCTAAATATTGATTTTATTTGCTCTGGGGACATTTTTATTTCTGATCACTATGTTATTGTTTTTAACTTGTCTTTTAATGAGCCTTTGTCCCCCGTTAGACGGATGGTTAGCTCTCGCATCTTAAACTCCTCCACAGCGGAGAAATTGTGGATGCTTTTAACTTACAGCTATCTCCTCAAAATGGTGTTGATTTCTCAACCAGTCTTTTTAATAATTATTGCCTTTCTATTTTAGATGAAATTTGTCCTGTTAAGACGAGGAGTGTTTCTGCCTCCAAATCTCCTCCTTGGCTAAATGACAGTATTCGTTGTCTAAAACGTGATTGTCGTAAAGCGGAGCGCAGGTGGAGGAAAACTCATCTAAATGTTCACCTCCTCTCTCTTAAGGACCTTTTAGCTTCTTTTAATAATGCGATCAGAGATGCGAGGGCTGCCCATTTCTCACACTTGGTTACAAAGAGCAGAGGCAATCCTAAGGTGCTATTCAACACCATTAGTGACATTGTTACTCCTGCTCTGCCTGCGGGCCCTATTTTTCTAACGAGGACTGTGAAAATTTTCTCTCTTTTCTGCTTGCAAAAATTCATAACGTGAGAATGAATTTTACACACTCAGCACCTGTTATCTCAATCTCTACCCCATCTCGGCCCATTATCTTTGATACTTTCTCTCCTGTTTCACTACCTGAGTTGGTAAAATTAGTGAATTCAGTGAAAGCATCCTCCTGTTCACTTGACATTGTACCTGCATCATTATTCAAAAATGTCTTCCAGTCTATTGGCCCATGTGTGCTCACTTTAATCAACTCTTCACTGGCATCTGGTATAGTTCCGGTTTATTTTAAAAACGCTGCTATTCTCCCACTTTTAAAAAAACCTCAACTAGACCCTTCTCTTTGGAGCAGTTATAGACCTATCTCTAAATTACCGTTAATTGCTAAGCTTCTAGAAAAGGTTGTGGCTAAGCAACTTATGGCAGCTCTAGATAAACATGGCATTTACGATAAGTTTCAGTCCGGTTTTCGTCGATTTCACTCCACGGAGACAGCTCTTCTTAGGGTCTCAAGTGATATCTTGATGAATAATGATGCAGGAAAATGCTCTGTTCTACTCATGTTGGACCTCACATCAGCTTTCGACACAGTTGACCATCACATCCTCATTGAAAGGCTGAAAAATTGGGTTGGTGTATCTGCAACTGCATTAGAGTGGTTCTCCTCTTATCTCCATCACCGATCCTTTTCTGTGGCAGTCTCCGATTTTAGATCATCCTCTACCTCCCTTACTTATGGTGTCCCTCAAGGGTCAGTTTTGGGGCCTTTATTGTTTTTAATATATCTTCTCCCCCTCCAGCATATAATGGGCTCTTTTGAGGACATTTCTTATCACTGTTATGCTGATGATATTCAGTTGTACGTTTCTTTTATGCCCGAGGATTTATCTAAGCTTCAGCGTCTGAATGATTGCTTAGATTTGATCAAACGTTGGATGGCTGCAAATTTCCTCCAACTCAACGAGGGGAAAACCGAAGTCCTCGTATGCGCCCCTGATAGATTTTTATCGCAGATAGTGAAAGCCCTTGGTCCTCTCTCACTCTATGTTAAATCCTCTATCAGGAATTTAGGTGTCACCTTTGACTCGAGTCTCACGTTGGATGGGCATGTGAAATCTCTGGTTCGGTCTTGTTTTTAACATTTAAGAAATGTGGCTAAGCTAAGCCCGATTTTATCTCATTCTGAACTGGAGATTGCTATACATGCATTTACTTCGTCACGCTTGGATTATTGTAATTCGCTGTTTATGTGTCTAAGCAAAGGTTCTCTGGATCGTCTGCAGGTTGTGCAAAACGCTGCAGCTAGGCTTTTGACAAAATCCTCCAAGTACTCACATGTGACGTCATTGTTATCTCAGTTACACTGGCTTCCTGTTAAATCTAGAGTCAATTTTAAGATCCTGGTCTTGACCTACAGAGCTGTGCACGGACTGGCACCAACCTACATCGTTGATCTACTACAGCCCTATGTCCCTAGCAGGTCTTTGAGGTCATCTGATCAGGGCTTACTTGCTTTAAAAAATACTAAGAGGAGGACTAAGGGTGATAGAGCTTTTGCCACTGTGGCTCCTAGACTGTAGAACTCTCTCCACCTAACATTAAGAACTGCGGACTCAGTAGCTGTTTTTAAAAAAACAACTCAAAACTCACCTTTTTAAAACTGCTTTTGGTTAATTTTTTGCCTGTTTTATTTTCTCTTTTTAAATCTTTTTATGACTTGTAATCTTATGTGCAGAACTTTGTGATTCTGTCTTGAAAGGTGCTATATAAATAAAAATTTATTTATTTATTTAAAAGAGGGCTTTGCTATCCTACCCTGGAACACCACCAAGCCATTGGTTCAGATATGTAGATGACACCTGGGTGAAAATCAAATCTCAGGACGTACCACAATTCACAGATCACATTAACTCAGTGGACCGACACATCAAATTCACCAGGGAGGATATGAAAAGTGGCAGGTTAGCCTTCTTAGACTGTGAGATTTCCATCAGTAATGGGGGACATCTAAATGCTGTCGTGTACCGTAAACCTACACATACGGATCAGTATTTAAGGTTTGACTCTCATCATCCACTGGAGCACAAACTGGGTGTCATTAGGACGCTACAACACAGAGCGAACACCATCCCCACTGACACAGCGGCCAGGGAGGCAGAAGAACGACCCTGAGTAAATGTGGTTATCCCAGCTGGACTTTTGTCAAAGCTGGAAAGGCACCTAAAGAAAGCTCCAGCCAATCCAGGAGAGAAGGACAACAGGAGTATCGGAGCAGTTGAGACGCATTTTTTGTAAACACCGGGTTTCTGTGGCTTTTAAACCCCAAAACCCGCTGCGCCAAAAATTGGTCCACCCCAAGGATCGTGTCCCCCGACACAAACAGAGTAACATAGTGTACGCTGTTAAGTGCCAGGAGGATTGCCAGGATTTATACGTCGGGGAAACCAAACAACCTCTGGCGAAGCGGATGGCACAACACAGAAGAGCTACTTCGTCAGGCCAGGACTCTGCAGTCTATTTACACCTACAGGCCAGTGGACACTCTTTCAATGATGAGGATGTACACATCTTGGATAGGGAGGAACGCTGGTTTGAGCGCGGAGTCAAGGAGGCCATTTACGTGAAAAGGGAAAGACCATCTCTGAATCGAGGAGGGGGCCTAAGGGTACATTGTAACACACCCAATAAAAAAGATTCTAGGTCTGACCAACCGTCTCAGCCGTGGGCAAAAAGATGAGAGTCAATAAAATTCTAAAAGATAATTTATTGACAAATAATCAAGAGATAAAAGATAAAACAGTCCAGTGTCCCATTTATGAATCAAATAAAACACACAGTCCCAAGGCCAGAGCCAGCTATGCCACACTGCCAGTTGCACTCCACGTGTTGCCTTCAACAGGGTTAGAAGTTGTCCTCTGAGACCCACCACCCTGCAAGCATATAGCCAGTGGTCACTCCAGCCTCTGCAACTCTGCTGCCTTTAGGCTGTGGCATATAATAGGCCCTGGCCTGCACAGAGAGACAAAATGACACATTCACTATAGAATTCATAGCACAAAACCCATCCATCCCAAACATACCAGATTTCATCACATTACATACCTGCACAGAGAGACAAAATGACACAGCAGTGTTTGTAGTGTGGGCTATAAGTAGACCAGTGTATCAGTGCAATCAAATACACCTGCCTCTAATTAGTCCAACCCCATTCCAGCCATTGGCTCACCAAAAATTCAATTCAATTCAATTCAATTTTATTTATATAGCGCCAAATCACAACAAAAGTCGCCTCAAGGCGCTTTATATTGTACCGTAGATAGCACAATAATAAATACAGAGAAAAGCCCAACAATCATATGACCCCCTATGAGCAAGCACTTTGGCGACAGTGGGAAGGAAAAACTCCCTTTTAACAGGAAGAAACCTCCGGCAGAACCAGGCTCAGGGAGGGGCGGCCATCTGCTGCGACCGGTTGGGGTGAAGAAGGAAAACAGGATAAAGACATGCTGTGGAAGAGAGACAGAGATTAATAACAGATATGATTCGATGCAGAGAGGTCTATTAACACATAGTGAGTGAGAAAGGTGAGTGGAAGGGAAAAACTCAATGCATCATGGGAATCCCCGGCAGCCTACGTCTATTGCAGCATAACTAAGGGAGGATTCAGGGTCACCTGGTCCAGCCCTAACTATATGCTTTAGCAAAAAGGAAAGTTTTAAGCCTAATCTTGAAAGTAGAGATAGTGTCTGTCTCCCGAATCCAAACTGGAAGCTGGTTCCACAGAAGAGGGGCCTGAAAACTGAAGGCTCTGCCTCCCATTCTACTTTTAAATACTCTAGGAACAACAAGTAAGCCTGCAGAGCGAGAGCGAAGTGCTCTAATGGGGTGATATGGTACTACAAGGTCATTAAGATAAGATGGGGCCTGATTATTTAAGACAGGGGTGTCCAAACTTTTTTCGCTGAGGGCCACATACATAAAAATATAGGAGGGGCTGGGCCACTTACTAGAAATTAGGTATATAACCTTAACTTTACTGTATTAAAAATCATTTAAAAGTGGTCAAATGTGTTATATTGTTGAATATAATTAAAGACAAAACTGCCTTCATCACAGTTTTCCATAAATGGATCTTTATTGATTTATTCAGAAAAAGCTTTGGTAGCTCATTCTCAGAACAGCAGCCTCAGATTTCTTCTTAGAGGGAATATTTACAGCACAGAGAAAAAACAATAAAGGGGAAAATGGGACGGGTACATTTCAAGTTTGTTATTTAAGTTATTAGGCTTAGCAACACACCTATTAACGTTCGTTTGAAACGGTTATCAACATTAACAGACTGAACTGGACTTAATAAGAGGAGTGCATATAATTTTAGTCAATTATTCTGGTGAGTATCAGCTGCGCTGGGTATGTAAATCGGGCCATCCAGCTGCGGTGCTGATCGTGGCAAAAATCCGGACAAATGTCACTTGACCAAGGAGCAAATCTGCATCAGATGAGATCAGCTGACTTGCGTGTGCGTGCGCTGTGCACAGCGGTGTTTACTCTGTGTGTTAACAAGAAAAACGCATATAAGAAAGTGGTGCGCAAAAGCAGGGTAGTGACAGAATTGATGCGCATTATTGATATTTGAAGCATGTGTACCTGCACATTAACACACGGGTACTGTGGAAGATATTTTTACTCACCTAAAGTGCTCGTGCTCTCGTCCACTCCCCGCAAAGAAATTAGCAGCTGTGCGGCGTCTGTGGCATCGGTGCTCTCATCACATGCGATGGAGTAAAAATCAAAAGCACAGCTTTATCACACAGTTGCAGTTTAATGTTGGCTGACGAGTCTGACGTTGTTGAAGTCCTGCACTTTTTCCGGGCGCATTATTTCGGTCACTTTAACGAGGCAGTGTTTTATGAGGTCTCCATCTGAAAAAGGCTTGCCGTGTCTTGCGATGAGTTGGGCGACCTCATAGCTGCTATTGGAGACTTTTTCTGGACAATTTGAGCACAAAAAAAAATACTGTTGCTGACCCTGCAGGAGAGCTAGCATTTGCTTTAATTCTGCTCTCGCTCAGCACCAGTGTAGGATGCATAGGCCTGATGTTTGGTTTCATAATGACGTCGTAAATTATACTCTTTCATAACTGCCACAGTTTCAGCGCAGATCAAACAGATACACTTCCCCATGAATTCTTTGAAGAAATATTCACTCTCCCACCTTGTCTGAAATTTTCTGCATTCACTTTTTATCTTTCGCTTCTTTGGTTCTGCCATGTTTAGTAACTTGAGAGTAAATTTCTTCTGTGATTGTCCTTTTTCGTGGAGCAACTGCCTTGATCAACAGCAGCTCCCCCTGGTGTTAAAACTAAGAAGTGCAATACACTCAAGCAAAAGTTGGAGTGCGGGCCATATTCTATTCAATTTATAAAATTACTTGCGGGCCAATTAAAACTGGACCGCGGGCCGCAATTGGCCCGCGGGCCGGACTTTGGACATGCCTGATTTAAGACTTTGTATGTGAGGAGCAGGATTTTGAATTCAATTCTGGATTTAACAGGAAGCCAATGAAGGGAAGCCAAAACAGGAGAAATATGCTCTCTCTTTCTAGTCCCTGTCAGTACCCTTGCTGCAGCATTTTGGATCAGCTGAAGGCTTTTCAGTGAGTTTTTAGGACATCCTGATAATAAAGAATTACAGTAGTCCAGCCTGGAAGTAATAAATGCATGAACTAGTTTTTCAGCATCACTCTGAGACAGGATATTTCTAATTTTAGAGATGTTGCGCAAATGGAAGAAAGCAGTCTTACATATTTGTTTAATATGTGCATTGAAGGACATGTCCTGGTCAAAAATGACTCCAAGGTTCCTCACAGTGTTACTGGAGGCCGAGGTAATGCCATCCAGAGTAAGAATCTGCTTAGATACCATAGTTCTAAGATTTTCAGGGCCGAGTACAATAACCTCAGTTTTATCTGAATTAAGAAGCAGAAAGTTAGCGGCCATCCAGGTCTTTATGTCTTTAAGACATTCCTGCAGTTTCACTAATTGGTGTGTGTTACCTGGCTTCATGGATAGATAGAGCTGCGTGTCATCTGCATAGCAGTGAAAATTTATGCTATGTCTTCTAATGATGCTGCCTAAGGGAAGCATGTATAATGTAAATAGAATTGGTCCTAGCACTGAACCCTGTGGAACACCATATTTAACCTTAGTGTGTGAAGAGGACTCTCCATTTACTTGAACAAATTGGAGTCTATTAGATAGATATGATACAAACCACTGCAGTGCAGTACCTGTAATACCTACAGCATGTTCTAATCACTCTAATAGGATATTATGGTCAACAGTATCAAACGCAGCACTGAGGTCTAGCAGGACAAGCACAGAGATGAGTCCACTGTCAGAGGCCATAAGAAGATCATTTGTAACCTTCACTAAAGCTGTTTCTGTGCTGTGATGAGCTCTGAAACCTGACTGAAACTCTTCAAATAAGCCATTCCTCTGCAGATGATCTGTTAGCTGTTTGACAACTACTCTTTCAAGGATTTTTGATATGAAAGGAAGGTTGGAGATTGGCCTATAATTAGCTAAGACAGCTGGGTCTAGAGATGGCTTTTTAAGTAAAGGTTTAACTACAGCCACCTTGAAGGCCTGTGGTACATAGCCGATTATTAGAGAGAGGTTGATCATATTTAAGATCGAAGAATTAATTAATGGCAGGACTTCTTTGAGCAGTTTTGTAGGAATGGGGTCTAAAAGACACGTTGATGGTTTGGAGGAATTAATTATTGAAGTTAACTCAGAAAGATCAATTGGAGAAAAAGAGTCTAACTTAACACCGATGGTACTAAAAGTAGCTGTAGACGATATTACATCTGTGGGATGATTATTGGTAATTTTTTCTCTAATGATAAAAATTTTATTTGTGAAGAAGTTCATGAAGTCATTACTAGTTAACGTTAAAGGGATTGTTGGCTCAGTAGAGCTCTGACTTTTTGTCAGCCTGGCTACAGTGCTGAAGAGAAACCTGGGGTTGTTCTTATTTTCTTCAATCAGTGACGAATAGTAAGATGTTCTGGCTTTGCGGAGGGCTTTCTTATAATGCAGCAAACTATTTCTCCAGGCTAAATGATGATCCTCTAAATTTGTGACACGCCATTTCCTCTCCAGCTTACGAGTTATCTGCTTTAGGCTACGTGTTTGAGAATTATACCACGGAGTCAGGTACTTCGGATTTGAGGCTTTAGTTTTCACAGGAGCTACAGTATCCAGAGTCGTACGTAGAGAGGAGGTAAAATTATTAACAAGATAATCGACCTCTGTTGGAGTAGCGTTCAGATAGCTGCTCTGCTCTATGTTGGTACAGGGCATTGAAGATGATAACAGTGGGTGGATTATATTCTTAAACTTAGTTACAGCACTTTCAGAAAGACATCTACTTTGATAAAGTCTACTCTCCACTGCTGTGTAATCAATTATTGTAAATGTAAATGTTATCAGGAAATGATCAGACAGCAGAGGGTTTTCAGGAAACACTGTTAAATGTCCAGTTTCTATGCCATATGTTAAAACAAGATCTAGAGTGTGATTAAAGTGGTGGGTGGGTTCTTTTACATTTTGAGAGAAGCCAATTGAGTCTAATAACAGATTAAATGCCATGTTGAGGCTGTCATTTTTAGCATCTACATGGATGTTAAAATCACCCACAATAATTATTTTATCTGAGCTGAGCACTAAATCAGATAAAAAGTCTGAGAAATCAGAGAGAAACTCTGTGTAAGGCCCAGGTGGACGATAGATGATAACAAGTAAGACTGGTTTCTGAGTTTTACAGCTGGGGTGGACGAGGCTAAGCATCAGGCTTTCAAATGAATTAAAAGTCTGTCTTGGTCTTTCGTTAATTAATAGACTGGTGTGAAAAATTGCTGCCACACCGCCCCCTCGGCCTGTGCTTCGGGATTTCTGGTAGTTAGAATGACTCGGGGGTGTTGATTCATTTAAACTAACATACTCATCCTGCTGCAACCAGGTTTCTGTAAGGCAGAGTAAATCGATTTGTTGATCAATTATTAAGTCATGTACTAACAGAGACTTGGAGGAGAGAGACCTAATATTTAATAATCCACATTTCACTGTTTTACTCTTTGGTTCAGATGTGGATACTGTATTGTTCTTTCTTTGTGATTTTTTATGTTTAAGTTGTTTATTGCTGGTTTTTAGTTTGTTTTTTGTTTGTCTTTTTGTTTTGGGAATGTGAACAATGATGCAAAAATGTGACACACACACAACCACTCCCAACCCAGTGCAACTTAACACAATAATATGGAGCTGAATTAACACAGGCACATTAGTCTACCATGTCACAACATCTTTCGCCATCTTACAATGCTGTGATTGCAGCCATTCCCCAACTCTCTGTGAATGGTACTCATGGCCATTGATCAGTGGTCTTTGATCAGTGGGTTTTGGTCAGTGGTTGTTGATGAATGGGTCATGAGAATTTGCATAATTAAGATTAAGGAGCTGACCTCCCAGCCCATTGTTCCTTCAGTAGGCTGGTTTCAGTCACTATGCAAATGTACTGTTTATAAGATTGGGGAAACCTGCAGTCAGCTGAGACTGAAGAAGTCACTTGGATGAGTGACGAAACGTTTCTTCCACAAAACGCTACGTTCAGATGAACAGAATCAACTTTTGGAGAGGACCAAAGGTACCACACAGACTATGCAAATTTCATGGAGAACATGTGGTGATGCAGAGAAAATGCCGGAGAAAGAACTCTGTAATACTCCTGTTTGGTATATTCCCCACCATGGGGTACACCACCCTCAAAAGCCCGGCAAAATATGCGTAGTCTTTGACTGTTCTGGACAATATCAAGACACCTCGCTGAAAATACACCTGCTTACAGGGCCTGACCTCACAAAGACTTTGGTGGGAGTGCTTCGTAGGTTCAGGAAGGGCTTCACTGCTGTAATGTGCGACGTCAAACAAATGTTTCACCAGTTCCATGTAGGACTACTTACGCTTCCTATGGTGGGAGCATGGTGACCTAAGCGTTCCACCCTCAGTCTTTCGAATGAAGGTTCATCTCTTTGGCGCTGCTTCTTCTCCTGGCTGTGCCAACTTTGGTTTAAAACATCTAGCCCCGCAAGGTGAGAGAAAGTTCACTCCAAACACTGTGAGGTTCATTCAAAGGAACTTTTATGTAGATGATGGACTTGTAAGTGTTATGTAAGAAGCAGAAGTCATAAAATTAGTCAAAGAACTGTGTAGAGAACTGTGTAGCACAGGTAAACTAAGATTACACAAGTTCATATCAAACAGTGAAAATGTGATAAAGTCATTGCCGAGAGAAAAGTGTACAGAAAGATTTAAGGACTTAGATCTGGCACTTGGAGAGCCATTAATGGGAAGGGCACTTGGTGTTCAGTGGTGCGTTTCTGCTGATGAGTTTCTGTTAGGTTTTTGTATTGTTGATTGTCATTTATGCTTAGAAATATCTACTTATATATTCTTAGAGTTTTATAATTAGGTGTAGATTGGTAGAGGTTTGATCCTTAATAGTCTGCAAACTTTGTGTGCATTCCAGAGCACTCTGGGAGCATGGGAGAGGTCGTACCTTGTCTTATTGTTTTATGGTAGGATAAACGTATCTATATCTGTTTTAGGCTAAGTGCCTTTTGTTTAGATGAACTGCTGGACTTCCAGGCCAGCAGGTTTAGGGAAGTCTTTATGGGGTCACACTCTGACCCCACACACACCACACACACACACACACACACACACACTTACAAAACCACAGGCAAGGTACTCTTTGTGTGTATGTAGACGTCATATGTAAATGAACCTATGTATATTTATGTAACCTCAATAAAAGAGCAGCGTTACGGGGGAGCGGACGAGAGTAACTGGGGTCAAGCGAAGGAACGGCGTTTGTTCAGTTCTCTCCCGTGCACGTAAAACATAAAGAACTTTGCCTACTCGTGTCTTGCTTTGCTGTGTAATTACATTGTCTTCAACGTTCCAGCGAATCGGTTTAAGCTACAAACCTATCAGTTTCCGTTCAGAATAACTGTAAAAGAGCACCCAACGACAAGAAGACGAATCCTGCGCACAATAGCATCAGTGTATGACCCACTGGGATTTGTGGCACCCTTCATCCTAAGAGGAAAGCAAATCAGTTATGTCAAGAGAAAGTTGGATGGGGCGAGCCACTCTCAGATGATCTCCGCACACAGTGGGAATCCTGGCTCCTAGATCTTCAAAACCTAACCTGTCAAAGGTGAAAGTTCAAAGATGTGTTCTACCTGCAAACACAGACATTGCACAATGTGAATTACACCATTTTTCAGACGCTAGTGTGACAGGCTACAGACAGTGTAGTTATTTAAGAACAGTAACATCCAAAGGGGATATTCATTGTGCCTTAGTCTTGGGAAAGGCACATGTAGCCCCAACCAAGGTCACTACTGTTCCTAGACTTGAACTAACGGCTGCAGTAGTTGCAGCAAGAACAAGTGTAAGGTTAAGAAATGAGCTGGAGATAAGTGATCTTGAAGAGCACTTCAGGATAGATTCCACGGTAGTGTTGGGGAATGTGAACAATGATGCAAAGAGATTTCACGTGTTTGTGGCAAATAGGATTCAAAGGATAAGGTCACTCACAGACCCACGACAGTGGCATCAAGTACCATCTGAAAGTAATTGTGTAGACCATGCATCAATAGGACTCTGTGTCCAACAGCTGCTCAACTCTAACTGCTTTAAAGGTCCAGAGTTTTTGTGGCAAAGCGAGCTACCCATTGAAAATGACGAGTTTACTGAAGTCAAGCCCAACGATCCAGAGCTGAAAACAGTAGATGTGTCCAACACCAAAGTAGAAGAAAGGAGAAGAATACTAGACCGTCTCACCAAATTCTCAGACTGGAGAAGAGCTGTTAAAGCTATTGGTTGTCTACAGAAATTTGTGAAAGATTTCAAAGGACTCACACAAACAAAAGGTGAAAACACAAGTCAGACAAAAGGCGGAACTGTTCATAATAAAACTTGCACAGGAAAACACATTCAGCAAAGAATTTAAGGACTTAACTAGAGGAAAGGACATTCAACTGAAGGACAAGACACACAAGCTGTACAGCCTAAGTCCATTTGTTGATGAGCAGGGAGGACGTTTAACAAGAGCAACTCTGCACCCATATATCAAACATCCTGCCATTATTCCCAATTCAAGTCATGTGTCGTCTTTACTTATTAAACACTATCACAAAAAAGTGCAGCATCAAGGAAGGGGAATAACTGTAAATGAGCTGCGCTCCAATGGGATTTGATCACAGGACACAGCAATGCAGTTGCTTCTCACATCTACAAGTGCACAAGCTGCAGAAAGTACAGTTTGAAAGTGAGTTTGTTCTGAACACCCCGTCTTCAAGCCACATGGGAAGTGTTTGGGAGAGGCAAATTAGTACTATTAGAAGTGTTTTAACTTCTATTCTTTATTAGAATAACAACTAAATATTAATAACATGATGAAACATGTCAGGTCCCAGAAAAACACTTTTTGAAGTACCAGAAATACATGAGACCTATTTTCCATACTCTGCCACCATGAAGCCTGCAAAAGTTACTATTAGCCTGTGATTGTGACAGGATGTCTTTGCTTTCCATATTATTTTTGCCTATTTGTCAATGCTGGTACGAAGCCTGTCTGTGCTGTTTTCATCCCTTTGCAAACATTTCTTTCAATAAATCTCAGAAAATCAGTTTTGTTTTAATTCTCAGTTTATTTTTCCACAACACTTTGATCATCTGAATATTTTGTAAGTGTGGTTTTAGTAACAGCCAGTGCTGAGCAGCTGCTGGACAGTGTTTTGCTTATTTGTGGCATTGAGTTCTCTCTTTTTCTCATGTGTACTTTCAAAAATTTGAACATCTGAAACTGCTCAGCACTAATAAAGAGTGACACCAAGCTACACCTGACACAAACATCAGCAAAAGTGCTGCTTACACATCAACATCAGCAAAAAAAAATTCTACATACAGTATGTAAAACTATGAAAAAGTCTATGAATGTCCTGGCAATTCCTGAGCCATTTCAGCATCCACCTTTAAATCAGCTCCCTTACAACTCAAACTTTACAGCTTCCTGCTGTAATGATGAAGACGAGTTGGAAACACTTATAACTCAACAATGTGCGACTCACAGACTGCACATTGGAACTCATTGGAGATGGAAGTCAATGCTGAGTGTCTAACAGCACAATTTGGTTAGTGTTTACATATTTTTCTGAAAGCAGGCTCAGTTGGGGGCAACTATCTGCTGCAATGAACAACCTAGACAGGAAGTTAAAATCTCCCAATTCTTTTAATCTTTGGGCTGAAGGAAGGACAATACTCGGTGTATAAATGCTCAATCAACAATTATTTATTTCCATACAATTCAATACTTTATGAGCATAAACCATCCGGATGGGGAGACATGCATGCAGAGGGTCACAGCAAATCTCAAAATGGTGGAGGGTTATTCAGCCTCTTATAGCCTCTACTGGTCCCCACCTAGTCGTAAAACCCTAAACATTCACATTCTTTCTCTCTTACGGTGCCTAAGTGGCGGCCTTGGCTCCCTGTTTTATCTCCTCCTGATGAGATGGGGCAGAAAACCTCTCCGGTATGTTCTGTTCTCTTCTAATCAGACAAATAAGGCCATGACTCTCTGAAAACGGTATTTCTTATAACTCCGCAGTATAATGCATCATAAAACAATATCATTCATTCACAATAAATCAGCAGTCTAATGTAATACAAATCAGTTTAATAAATGGAAGGAAATGGAGGAGCTAGAGTCCCAAACAAAACACACAGGGGAGCAGAGTCCGAAACATAGTTCAGGTGGCCGGCCTGGGGGCCGATAGCACAGAAGGCCAGGCTGAGACAGTTCGGGAGGCCGTCCACGAAGAAGGCAGTGGCGGCGACAACCTCGTTCAGGAGGACGCCCACAACGGGATGATGACCAGCCAACGGCCGAGAAAACGGCCGGTGATGATGATGCGGTAGACGCGGACCGGATGGCGGCGTGCCAACAGCAGAACCAGGCAAGGATGAGGAGAAGGATGAGGCTGAAGCTGCTGCTGAAGAAAAACCAGGCGAGGCTGGAGCTGATACAGAGGCCGGGCCAGGCGAAGCTGAAGCTGACGCAGAGGCCGGGCCAGGCGAGGATGATGATGATGAAGCAGAGGCTGGGCCACGCGAGGATGATGATGATGAAGCAGAGGCCAGGCCAGGCGAGGATGATGATGATGAAGCTGCTGCTGCTGCAGGCGAGGATGGTGATGATGAAGCTGCTGCAGCAGACGAGAATGCAGACACGGAGGCTGGACCAGGCGAGGGCGAAGACACGGAGGCTGGACCAGGCGAGGAAGAAGACACGGAGGCTGGACCAGGCGAGGGCGAAGACACGGAGGCTGGACCAGACGAGGGCGAAGACACAGAGGCTGGACCAGGCGAGGAAGAAGACACGGAGGCTGGACCAGGGGAGGAAGAAGACACGGAGGCTGGACCAGGCGCGGATGCAGACACGGAGGCTGGACCAGACGAGGATGTGCTGTAGGCGGCGGCGTGGAAGCCGGAGACGGAGGCGCTGCAGGCGGCGGCGTGGGAGCCGCAGGTGGTGGCACTGCAGGCGATGGTGATAGCTGGATGGGCACCTCGGTCCCCCAGCGAAAGCAGCAGGCTGAAGCGGTTTCTGAGACCCCTCAGCGGAAGCTGCTGATGACGGCGCAGGCTGGACGGGCTCCTCGGTCCCCCCAGCAAAAACAGGCTCAAAACCAGTAGGCATGGGCGCCCCTGGCACACACAAAACAAAACCAGCAGGCTCGTGGGCCTCTGGCACACATAAAGAGGGCTGCAGCTGCGCAGAGCACTGACCCTGCTCAGGCAGTGACAGCCGGGTGCAGTCCCTAGCTGGCATCTTGGCCTCCAGGGGTCCAGAGTTAGCTGAGGGTTGTAACCCAGCCTCTGGGGAAGCCCTGGAGTGAGTAGCAGTCTCTAATGTTGCCAGCTTTTGAGGAACAGAGTTTATAAATAACTCTCCTTGTAAACAACAAGGAGGACAGATAAAGATGCCACCAGGCACTTCCAGATTCTCAAAGTCACAGTCTCTGATGGTGCACACACACAAACACACCACATAGGAGGGTGAGAGGGGTCGGGGGTCAATCCTGAGGGTCCAGCAGCACAATTTTGTTACTTTTTACACATTTTTTTGTCTCTTCCATTGTCCTCATCATCATCATCCCGTTTTCTCTTCTTCTGTCCTGCTTCTGTGTCAGCTGAAGTAGAGGGTGATGACACCGTGTCTTCATTTTCATTATCCTCACTTTCGGAGGTGGTGTCTGACGGTTCGTTGCCTGAGTTGAGGCTCCTCAATCGCTTCCTGTTCATCTCGTTACTGTCGCCATTATTATTTTCCTCTCTTTGGCGCCTCCTGGAGCCAAAGAGATCGCTTTCATCAGCTCCCTCTCTTGGAGGGCTCCCGGATTCCTGAGGTTCTGGGATGACAGGTATTAACTCTGGGACCTCATCCTCAGATTCGCTTTCAAGGTCGCTTTCATTTTCAGCGCCAGAATCAATGTCACTTTCCCAGACCCACCACATGTCATCAGCAAACTGATCTTCTTCCCGGGGCAGATTAATGTCCACATTTACTGCCGGTAGATAAAGACCTTGATGGTCCCAGTGATCTTCAGCTAAACCGGCCAGGTTGTTTTCCATGTCAGCTGCTGGAACAGGTAGTGCTTCATTGTCCCAGGGACCTTCTGCTCCTACTGCTGGATTTAATCCTATGCCAGCTGCTTGCAGAGCTAGGTCCACTCGTGCAATATCATCAATATTTCCAAGCCCCAGAGTATTATAAAAAATTTCAATCGCAGTTTCCAGGCTGAACTCATTGAACAACCCACGCATGATAGTATCCCGGAGCAAACTCATCTCTGGACCTACTGCAGCGTAATGTTCAAAGCGCTCCACTAAATGGAGCAGCGGGCGAAATCTTAGCTGCACATCTAGAAACAGAGAAATATTTTATATTTAACACTCATGATGAGAGAACAGTCCACAAATTCCAGTTATGCAATATTGGTGCACCTGAAAACTAAGTGCTAAAAACTACATAGGTGAGGTTACTATTGCATGCACTGCAGTTGTGATGAACTTATTAGCTTTGAATATCACCTTTTCCTCAGGCCACAGTCACTATTATAAAATACTACAAAACTGCTTAATTTTCATAAAGATCATAAGGTTATTTCTTTCATTTTACAAAACAATTCAATCTCAAATTTAAGCTGAAAATAGCATGCAGCACCAGCATTTAAATAAGCCCGTGAAACATCCCTGCTTAGACAAAAACATGTATATTCTCCAATCCCCCATAGGCGGTCAGGAAACAGTTGATGTACCGGGAGAAACACCGCACCAAACGGAGGTATCTAGACTGTGTGACCGAGGCCTTTACGAGCATGTGTTGTAACAAACTGTCAGATAATACATCAGAAAATTGAAATGAGATGTTCTTACTTTGGTTAGCGCCGTTGATCTCACCGTCTCCGCTATCCATTTTAAAAATGGTTTAAATCCACTGGACTGGAGGAAAGTGATCAGTAAGCTGCAAACTTAAACTGGCTGTTTACAATTTTGACTATCGTTAAAATAGCTGAAAAGTTTAAAAACGTTTTCTGCTGTAGCTGAGAGACAGTAATCTGTGCTGCAAGAAACGCTGCTAAATGTTTTTTTTTACAGAGCGTAGTCATGGATACACGGGGTTCTCACGCTGATTCGTGAAGTCATACGTCGGATTCCAATGTGACGTCATGCTGCGAACGTGGATATATATCTATATATCTATATATATATATATATATATATATATATATATATATATGTGTGTGTGTGTTGGCCATGCAGTGGTTGGAGGAGTTAAAAAACTTGGAAATGGCATTAGGAATATATTAAAATTGCCTTTTAACTTGTGATTCATGCATTGAATGACTGTCAGGTTAGTCTTGATCATTTCAAAGTATGACTGCCCCTCTGTATCATTGTACCATTGTTTTACACTTTTTTAAAATAGTTTTTAGAGTTTTCTGCATATCAAGACTTCCAAGTATGATGTCACAGATAGCAACAAGTTCAAAAGTCGTAATATTTTGGGGATGTTATCTGAGGTTATTGTAAAATTTGTCAATCTGCTTTCTGAAGGTTTCAAGCTTTCTCTTTTTTTTCATTTCCAGCTAGCTGTTTTCACACAGGAGATCCTGTGGACATATTGAATTTCCTTTTTATGTTATCTTAGTGACTTATTAGTTGAAGTAGAGTTCATACTGTGGGCTTTTGGGACATTCACAGCATTCAGTCATTATTATAGTTAGAGATATCTGTATGTAAGTAAGTAAGTAAAATGTATTTATATAGCGCGTTTCACAGATACAAAATCACAAAGTGCTTTACAACACAGGAAATGGAAATATAAAACAATATAACAGTAAATAAAACAGCAAATAAAACAAAGTAAAACTATAAAACTATAAAAACAGCATGAGAGGAAATTAATCAAATGCTTTTCTAAATAAAAATGTCTTCAGCTGTTTTTTAAAAGAATCAATGGAGTCCGTGCAGCGTAGAGACAGTGGAAGAGAATTCCACAACCGTGGTGCCACAGTCTGAAAGGCCCGATCACCACGAGTTTTAAAACGAGTGCGCGGTACCACCAGCAGTCTCTGATCTAATGACCTTAAAGCCCAAGAAGATGAATGTGGTTTCAGCAGGTCAGATAAATATTGAGGAGCTTGACCATGTAGGGCCCTAAAGGTTAGAACAAAAATTATAAATGACATATGTATGTATCTTTGTAACTTCTCTGTTGGCAATGATGTTTTTATGTGTGTGAGATTTACTTTTCTTCACTTTCTTGGTGAATGAATCCATCTGTGTTCCAACTTTTACCTTCCCCTTGACTGAGTTGTTTGCGTTGCCTTTTGCCTTCACATGTATGACTCGCAGCCTGACAACAAACTTAGATTTGTGAACTTTGTGTCATGACCTCTAGAACTGTAAGTATTGGGCCTTCTTTTTCTAACCTAGAAGTCCCTTTAAAATAAATTTGTGAGTCACTGTCATAATTCAAATGAGTGTTGTTCTTGCTTTCTCAGTGTCGCTGGTTAACTTTATAATTTTTTAATGTAAATCTGCAAAATACAAAATATAAGATTACAGGTTGAATAGTAGTATCTTAGCTTCTCACAGTTATTTATCTAGTACTGCATCACATTCTGATCAAATTACTGCCACAAGCTAAATGTCCACATTCTCACCTGTAGATTTTAAAGATCTAGAAGAAATTAAGCATCAGTTAAAGTCTTGCACTGTGGTCGCAAATTTTGGAGCCATTCTGATAACCTTCTCCCACCAACGATGTGGAGATCCAAATCCAATTAAAACCAAGACACTCAAAAAGATGCTCTGTAAAAGAGTAGAATTCTTGGAACAGAGTTTAATACACTGAATCATATGAACAGCAGGAAAAATACATACAGACATTTAGCAAGAAAATTACAAAGCAGAAAGCAAGCAAAGCAAAACCCCGGGGTGTACAGCCTTAAGCACAGACAGTAGAGCAACACGGAGACGGACAGGTAGCAGCAGCAGGAGGAAAAGAGCCCTGGGGGCGTCCTCTGGTCCCCTAATATAGGGACCAGTGTCACCGCCCCCTGCTGCTGGGTAACTTTTCCCACACGCCCAGCACAGCTGCTGGGGTCAGGTAGCGGCCAAGGTCTTGGCCAAAGGCCAGTCAGGACTCTGAGTACCCCCGCTCTGGCTTATCACAATAGGTCATGACACGGTCAAAGGTCACACATTAATCCTAATTATTAAATCTTATTCAGCAAGTGGCACAATCTTATAACATATAATACATAGGTTACATGCTTAAAAACACTTCAGTTTGGGTTCAAAGTGTGTGTGTGTGTGTGTGTGCTTTGTATGATATTTTATCGTTATGTGTTCAGGATCTCTGTTACAATGTTACTGTTTTGGTTGTGCTGCATTAAAGATGTTAAATTAATTAATTATTAAGTAGATTATTCAAGAGAACTCTCCCCCTACATTAACTGCCCTGTTACAGTACCAACTTAATAAACCTCGGTGAAGCAAAAATGTCTTGTGCTTAAGACTCTACATGAAAGTTAAAATATATATGTTCAGTGCGCACAGATATATAGTGTATATAGTTACATAGTTATACATATCAAACAAAAATCCACCACATTCCCCCTGTGGTACCTGGAGGTACAACCTAAAAAGACCCCATAACTAAAGAAGAACAAAAATTGTGAAAACTAATGCGTGCGCTGTTTTTTTGCTAACATATTTTAAAGCAAGCTCTAAATAGAACATAAGAATTTGTATAAAGATCCCACACAGTTATTGCTCAAATGAATAAGCCCTTCCTTCCACCAAAAACCTCACAGTTATCAACATAACATTCTCCCAAGATTCCATTTCTCTTAGTCAATTAATTTAAGACAAATTGATTCATCTTCATTTGCAAATCATACTACACAGTATCCTAAACAGAATACTCAAGAAACTTAAAAATCAGCCTAATTACAGGAAAATGAAAGTAAGGCATAAAACACATCAGCAGAGACACATAATACATACATGGATTACACAACACCATATGTGACATTAAAATAATACAATTAAACAATTAATTCCAAGTTTTGGGTTTCATCTTGATCAGGTGCAACTTCTTTTTCTGAACAGACTTCTCAGTGTGGGCTTTGAAATGTCCTTTGATAACTTCAAGGTTGACATTTCTCTGCAGCAGCTTCAACCTTTACTCAACTTGTGTCCCTTTTTCAGTCCATATTTCAACTAATTTATGAGTCCGAGAAAAGTCTCTCTTGGTACTTCTTGACAGCTGGATCTTGCATAGCTTCTAAGAATACTCGAGACGACTTGGTCCTACTCTTGATTAAAGTCAGGGTCGGCGATGGGTAGTAGTTGATCTTGCACATCCATCATTCGGAAGCTGGTTTGGGCACTGTACGGCTCCGCTTGGGCTGTAGGCTCTGCAGCAGGTTCAACAGCTACTGGATGGGTCATGGTTCAGCTGTCTGGAGCAGCCTGTTTCACTCCGTTGTCCCCTCGCAATCGTGATCAGATCACCAGCACCTGCTCCAGGACCTCTGCATCTCCGTCTGTTATCCAGATGCCATCTCCACCTGCAGAAAGATAGCTTTGCAGACTGCATTAGTTTTGTTCACAGTTACCAATACAGGCCCTTTATGAGGACTTATCTATGGACATTTGTGAGTATGCCATGCAATGTTAGTTGTTTTAGTCTTGTTAATTCCAACTACATGCACCTTAGTACTAAAGTTAATATTTGTACCTAGTTGACCTCTTCCTTAGCAAATTCCAATTCATTGCTTTATTTTGTGAAGCACTTTGAAATGTTTGTCCCAAATGCTGTTATAAAGAGAAGCTTTACTTATCTTTACCTAGCTATCAATTTAGGAAGTGCATAATAAAGCTCTAACATGTTGTTTCATTTAGGTATTAATGTGTCTGTTTTCTGGTGATCAAGACATCCAATCACAGCCACAGGACTAGTGAGCTTTAGGGTGACTACTAGCTGGGTTATTGCCTCTTCATATTTATAAGCTGAATTTGGACAAACATTAACTCTGTTACCGGCTGCCAATTCACAATTCATCATTAGCACTGTTAGCCCAAAACTTAGCGTTGCTGGCTATATGGCTGATCAAACTTCCCACACCTCTATAGCCGCCGAATTGGAATTTTCAAAGCTAAGTTAGACAATGCCACATTGACCACACAGTTCTTCCTATTGGCAGTAGTTAAACCATCACTCAAAAACCATCACTTGACCTAACTGTCCTAGCCAATTATAGGCCCCAACTTTCCTTTATGTCAAAAATCCCCACAAGAGATGCTGTAAATAGCCACAGAGGAATGCCTTATTTAAAGAGTTTCAGTCAGGTTTCAGAGCACATCACAGTATAGAGACAGCTTTGATGAAAGTTAAAAATGATCTTCTTAAGGCCTCTGACAGTGGATTGATCTCTATGTTCGACACTTGTGACCATAACATGTTATTCTAAGAATCCTCCCACATACACAAGACTAACCATTGAGCTTCACAAGGTTTCACACCAGGATCTATTTCTATTTACATAACACATGCCTCCTTCAGGTAACACCACAAAAGACACAACATACCTCTGCCGTGCTGATGACACCCTCTCTCTCATTCATCCATGAAGCCAGACAACACACACCTGTCAGTCAACCTAAAGGAATGCTCTGAATGGCATTACCTTGGTCTCCATTAACACTGTGAGGTTTCTTGGAGTCATTTGTTTATCCCAATATGCACTAATATGCGCTTTTTAGAGACTGTTTTCTTCAATTTCTGCAATATCTCTAAAGTCCTGTCCCAGAGTGATGCTGGAAGACAAATTCATGCATTTATTACTTCTAGGCTGAGCTATTATTATTATCTGGTTGTCGTAAAAACTCCTTAAAAAGCATTCAACTACATCAAAATCTTGCACATGAATACTGAAAGGGACTAGAATGACAGAGTATATTTCTCCTATTGACTTTTCTTCATAGGCTCCTTGTTAAATCTGTTTTTTAATTCACCATCCTGCTCCTATAGTACTGTCTCTCCCCACTTCACTCTCAAACTTTAAGCTTACTAGAATATTTAAAAGTAGAATGGGAAGCCAGGCCACCAGTTTTTAGGTCTCTCTTTTGAGTTATTATTAGTTATTAGTTATTATCAATCTCTGGCTCTCCTACACAGCATATTTTTAGTCCTGTCTCCTTCTCCTTACTCAGCTGGTCACAGCAGATGACCATTCCCCCCTGTGCCCAGTTCTACTGGGCATTTATTCCTGTTAAAAAGGGAGTTCCTCCTCTCCAAATTTCTTGCTAAAAGGGGGTCAGATAAATAATCGTTTTGTAATGTTTTAATTTTGCAGTTTATCCTTAGATAATAAAGTGCCCTTAAATGACTAGCATCATAATTCCATGCCTGTTCAACCTTGAGTTGAATACTATACAGCTTGACAGTCTTTGTTCTTATATAAAATAGCCATTGAAAAGCTAAAACAGCTATATTAGACTAATCATACAAATTTTCATGCATGGGTTGTTTATAGGCAGTAATCATAAGAAATTCTCTAATTGGATCTTGTTACACATTTTGGTGGTGGACTCTGAGGCAGACAATTACTTCACACCCCATTTTCCTTAACCTGAGTGATAGTAAATTGTGGACCGTAAATAATACATGTAATTGGCATTATATTTACAATACACCTGGATGGCCATGATGAACACTGAGACCTCCTGAAAAACAAACAGTTCTAATTGCAGGGTAAAAGGTCTACTTCAACAGTTTGTAAATTTGGATTTTACTAGGTCAATAGTCGCTCACCTATAGAGGTTTAATCATTCTGACTCAACTCTGCCTTACCTTAATCTTCTCAGTTTGCCCCATACCAATGTAATGTTCTTCTCTTTCCTTTTGGTTGCCAAGTACCTGGTCAGACTGCACGTCCCTCCTCAGTGCTTCAAACTCTACCTCTGCACACTGTAACTAGAATAGAACTAGAATAGAGTCATTTAGCTCTGCAGTTTTTGCTAGAGTATGCATTTGAGTAATTTAAATATGTCAATCCACAGACAACTGGACCCTGCCACACACAGGAAAGAGAATTAATGCCCCATTTTTCTAATTTGAGGTTTGCTCATTTTTTACAGGGGATCAGGCTTTAGCCTCTTTCCCTCCAAAATATCTGATCATTTTGATTTTCTCCTAAATTGTTTTTTTTTTTTTTTTTTTGGATCATTCTTTGGGAGAGTTAACAATTTAGCTCTGCTAAGCGATATGTTTCCCCCCTTTGCCAATGCAGTTAAGATTATGACAGAATGCTTCGCTGCTTTCTCCTCCACACTGCATTCATTTTTATTTTTCTTCCATTTGAAAGTAACTACAAATTGCTCACACACTGAATTATCGCACTATGGATGGTTTAGTGCTGCACGTTTAGAGCTAGCATCTTACTATTAGCTTCAACACATGAACAGAAGTAGCTGCCACTGGTCTATATGTAGCCGCACTGAAAAAGATAAAAGACAGATTATTTGTCATATCTGCATACAGATTTACACATGTGTACACATTTGCACCCACACAGTTACATACATGTCAGGGGGATACCCAAGAGCAGTGTACCAGGGTCAGAAACAGCAGATGTTTAAATTTCTCATTTCGTGTTACCAGGGATTCTGAGTTTCATCATTACCCCAACTTTTAGTAAATCCCCATGTGTACGTTTCATCCCTTCAATAATGCAATGCTCATAAGGTGATTAATAACTTCTCTAAGTTTACTTATCTATCCCATGCCCTACTGAGGTTCTAATGCTCTGTGTGTATCTGTTCTAGTGTCAATGGGAGTCATGTCTGCGCCCTTTATGTTTTCAAATTTCCTAATCTTAAATAATATTCTAATGTAAGAGTGTTAGTAATGAATATATTTCTAATAATCTCCTATCTAATGCTTTCATGTGGCCTAGTTCTTATTATTTGTGTTCTTTTTCTACTGGGAGAGTAACACAAGGGGTGGAGCCCAGGGCTTTAAACTTATTAGTTTGTTGGGAGCATTACTGATGCAGCTGCTTCATGTTGTTCACTGCAAATATCATGGATAGTTAGGTACTCTGGTATCAGTCACAGTCCATGTACTGAAGATTTCTCTTGGCAGTAACTTCCTTGTTGTTACGGTGCTGCCCACATTCCTCTTGGAGTTCTCCAGGAACATCCACACAGAGAACATCCCAGATGCAGACGATGTTGGCTCTTAGAGGCCACCGATTGTCAGTCCTCAGCAGATTGATGAGTATGTCAGCTGACTAAAAGTGTGTTTTAATACACTTTCCAGCCCTCTGCAGATACAGTCTTTCATTGGACTCGAGGAGACTCAGTTTCATGAATTGTGGATCTTCACTTGGACACTCCTCTCTGGAGTTCCTGGCTTTCACATGTGCCAGCCATTGGATGTCGTCATACAGCTGACTCCTCCTCTCCACCTTTGTACAGGCCTCATTAGTGACGTAGGCCTTCACAGTGCCAGTGTTGCTCTTCTCCACAGACTCATGGCCTGCTGTCTTTCACTGGTGTTCTGTGTTTCTCCCCTTCAGTTGGTGAGCTCCTTCATCTGTAAGGAGCTATTTCTTTTTTTTCTTTCATAGCAGGAGAGCCGTTGCTTCGAGTATGTGCATACATCAGTTAGTTAGTAACTGTTTTCATTTGCTCCACCTTTTTTGTTTTCTTTTGCCTGTGAGCTCGACCTCATGTTACTCTCCATTATCTTACTCCTGGTCTTTGAATTCTCCTATTTAGCTTTCTTTCCTTTGACTCACAACTTTCTTTGTCCCACCTGTCTAATCACTCTTCACTCTTCGGTTCCTTTATCTAACTTCCTACATCTCAAACTGTCTCGTGTTTACCTCTCCTCCTCTAAGCCATAATCACTTTTGTCGTGGTTTTTAATACAAAGGCTCAACTTTTGATTTCTCCTTATTGCATTTTAGGTCAATGTGTTTCTTTCTAATTACCAGCTTTTGCTGGAACAAAGGCTCTGTCATCCCCACCAAACCCTGCTCCTGTGTATGTCCACCTACATGATGCACACTGCTTATTCAGGGAGCTTTCTGTTTCCTATTGGCAGCAGAGATTTATCTATATTTGCTTTATTTTCCTTGTAAAACTAAAACAAGATCATAGGGGCTTTATATCATATACAACAGTTTTTATGTTTTCTTCTCAACTTTCCTGTAAGTGACAAGATGCAGCTGTGGGATTAACGCTGTCACTATTCAAAACCCTGATTCCTGAAACAATTACCCCAAATTTGTCACAATACCTATTAAACTTGACAAATTAAAAACAATATTAATTTTGCATATGTAAGAATTACCATATTGGATTTGCTAAAGACAGCATTTTGCAAGTTATTCCTTAAATGTATAAAGTGCAATTTATTTATTTATTTACTTTCTTAGATGGTAAAAATCACTCTGATGTTTTGGGTCTCTTAAAACTTAAATATTTCCTGATTCAAGCCTGACACTCGAGGCCCCAAAGGGTTAAGGCCCTCTTATGTCACGCACCTCTGAAGCTCGTCTAAATATTATTTCTCTTATAGCTATAGAAGAAGAATTACACACAGTCTGACCAGCATCAAGGCGAGTGTTTTAGATACCAATGATCCCTTTAATAATCCCTTCCCCATACAATATCTAATCATGCTTTTATTTTTATTTTTGATCAGCATTTCTAATGATCCACAGCTGCAGGTTAACCAGCCATGCATCCCACAACTTTATTTCTGTTATTTCTTTTCCCAAGCAAATAATCTTTTCTTTAGATTTAACCTTGTTTTTTTCCCTCTCTACAGTGCTTGAGTGTATCACTTTGCATTCTTACCTACTCTTCCTCTCATTTTACTATTACACTTAATGGCATTATTTATTACATCTTTCTAATTACTGTCTTGTTATTGTTACCATTACACTCTAATCAGTTGTCATTGTACTTAGGCTTTTGTTTACTCACTGAATTATACCATTCTCAATTCTTTCCACTGCTTCTCTACTGTTATGTCTTATGCCCCTCTGTCATTCAGTTCTGTCTTACTTCCCTGTTCCTGTTTTAATAGTTTGTTATATTTATTTTAATTTACCTGAGAACCAGTTTACTGGCCGTATCATTTTCCTCCAGGTGTTTCTTCTAATATTTTATTCTCAAATTTAGAGCTTCTTTCTTCCTGTTCTTCACTCTGATGGGCACTATTCTTTTTTACATTTTTTTTGTTCATAGTACTCAGCATTTGATCACTTGTTTAAGCATCTTCACTGATGTGGGCCCTAAACTTTACAAACAAGTTACATCTCTTTTTTTTCTCTTTTTTCTTTTTCTTTTTTTAAAGCAATTATTTTGCTTCCTGTCTCAGGTGACTCCTCTGAGCTTCGCACAAGCTCACCATAACAATAACCTCTTTGAGACATGCAGGTCAGTCTTTTACCCTTCTTCTCACACACTTGCATTTGGCTTAGATCACTTGAAAGCCTGTGCACTGGTCAAGGACACTCTTGGCAGATGTTGGGGCCCACCCCACACACTCCACAGTCAGAGCAACTTGAGCCACCTACACCCTGTGATGCTGTTTACAGGCCACCTCCTGCAGCAGCGGCTGAGCTGATGTCAGCTCTCTCAGTACAACACTTTTCCTTTTTTTACTGTCTCCCTCTGCCACACTCAACAGGCACTAAACTTTACTTGAAATTGTTAAGTCACAATCTCTGACTTATTAAACCACCCTTTCCAACAAAACTCTTCTATTTCACTTCACTATTTTCCATCCAGTGATTTTAGCTCTTATGCTCTGGGTTTAATACATCAGTTAGTTGCATTTAAACCCTGTCTACCTTCTTTTCTCTCCCAACTACTTATTTGTGACGGCAGCATTTAACAGATCTCTAGCAGGTGTCTCTTTTTGTTAATTTGTTCATTATTTGTCATCATTACCACTTCACCCCACATGTCAGCCTGTTTATTCTGAACTGCTCTAAGCTTCACACACTTTATTTCCAACAATCATTCATTTCACATCATATTACTCAGGTGCCTCTTGCACTCTCTGTATGCTTTTGGGTGAGTTTATGACCCTCGGCAGAACTTTCTACAACAAGCAAAACTTCATTATTTACTATTCTTTGGTGAGTGATAACAAACCCTCATATACATTTCACATGCAAACTCTGAGACATTATTAGATTCTTTACAACTCCTGCATTTTACTGAGATCGATTTATAGATGCTGTTTTGACTCACTTGTCTTCATTGTAGCCCAAACAAGTTCTTATTTATTTAGTCTCTATCTCTCCCTCTTTACTAAGATGTTCAGATGGTCTTAGATCATCACCACTACCGTCTATATTTCTCCAAACACAACACAAACCTCCCTATTTCATTTATTATTTGTTTGTGTGATTTATTTACTTTCCCTCTAATATTTTAGGCCAGGGTTTTATCCCAGCTATGTTTTATTATTAGAATTAGTTTATAGTTCTCATTCTTACTGTTATTAGTTTGGATATGTTATAATTTAGCTCTAGGTTAGGTTATCCTTCTTTTACTTTAGTCAAGCAGCTCTATTTCCAATTTATTTAACTTTGGTCATACTTTATTAAGCTAATAATCCCCCCAAAAATGCCTGCAATCCCTATTTACTCATTATCCCTATTTTGGTAATTAATATCTTCTTTTACTCAATTTTACCCACAAATTTCCCCTTACTTCATGTTGCTGCTTGACAAATATTATTTCTACAGATCTTTCTGTTTAAATTCCTTAAACAACAACATTATTTTCAGCAGCAGTGTCTATTTTCCTCTTTATATTCAACAACTCTTAATTTTGCAGACTTATCTCTTTTCACTGCTCTGATGCTCCTCTCACTCCTCCACATACCTTAGGATGATTCACAAACTGCCCGCAGACACAGCGCTCTGCAGCACAGAGAGCTCAGTTTTTTTAAGTCTCTCAAATCAGTCCCTCTACAAGTTTTTACTTATCTACCTACTAACTTCCCTTTTCCTTACTTATTTATCACAACCCACCCTTACGCGTATTCCTCTAACTCTTATTTACGGCAAGAGTTATTTTAAGCAATATTTACAGCAATACATGGTTATACTCTAGACTACTACTTAGCAATATTTACAGCAGCGATTATACTTAAGGGTTAGTAACAGCTATTTACATATTACACTTTGGCCGAAGGTGTCGCCTTTCATTCCGCGACGCGCGCAGTTCATCTAGCCCGTCCAGACCGGTGGACTCGAAAGCCCTCAGATCCCTACTGTGAGCCCCAAGTCCCCGCGTTACTGGCTAGGAATTTATCTCCAAAAATCCCCAAAGCCCGAGCAGTCCTGACTACCTAGCAATTCACTTGGGTTAACCAGGTTAACCAATTAAATGGTTAACCTAGTTAGCCTGTGTCACCTTATCTACCTAATGGATAACCAGGTTTCCAGCGGTAACCACCTTGGGGGTGCCGACATATATTTCACTTTCATCACTTTTATCACTTTCATCACTTTTCATCACTTCAACTTTTACTTCTGCGCAACTTACGCCTATTCTTCAGATGCACTAAAGAATAGCGGAAAAATAAACCCAAACTCCCCAACACAGCCTGGAGTCATACTCCAGTACAGGGCAGAGTAGCCTTTCACACACACAACCCACATACGCACACACACATACAGCGCTCACTCACACTCCCCCGCGGGTCACACAAGTTACAGGAATAACACACACACATATGATGCAGTATTAAACTCCACTCCTTCAGCATCCGCAACTAGCATTATTTTTACAGTGTAACACTTTATCACTTAGAATAACAGCGACCATTTGATTAAAGTCCTTTTCAAGGTTAGATGAAATCTACTAGGAGCCAAGGTGGAACCCCCCTTCTGCACTCAGACAACACCAACATTGAGCAGAAAAAAAACTCTGCTTACCTTATTGTAGCGGCCGCTTGGTGTTCTCTGATGTGCAAGGCTTTGGCATTCCCAAGGCTCCCAGCAATCACCTTAATTCCTTGTCCTTCGTACGTCGCCAATTGTGGTCGCAAATTTGGAGCCATTCTGATAACTTCTCCCACCAACGATGTGGAGATCCAAATCCAATTAAAACCAGACACTCAAAAAGATGCTCTGTAAAGAGTAGAATTCTTGGAACAGAGTTAATACACTGAATCATATGAACAGCAGGAAAAATACATACAGACATTTAGCAAGAAAATTACAAAGCAGAAAGCAAGCAAAGCAAAACCCCGGGGTGTACAGCCTTAAGCACAGACAGTAGAGCAACACGGAGACGGACAGGTAGCAGCAGCAGGAGGAAAAGAGCCCTGGGGGCGTCCTCTGGTCCCTAATATAGGGACCAGTGTCACCGCCCCTGCTGCTGGGTAACTTTTCCCACACGCCCAGCACAGCTGCTGGGGTCAGGTAGCGGCCAAGGTCTTGGCAAAGGCCAGTCAGGACTCTGAGTACCCCGCTCTGGCTTATCACAATAGGTCATGACACGGTCAAAGGTCACACATTAATCCTAATTATTAAATCTATTCAGCAAGTGGCACAATCTTATAACATATAATACATAGGTTACATGCTTAAAACACTTCAGTTTGGGTTCAAAGTGTGTGTGTGTGTGTGTGTGTGTGCTTTGTATGATATTTTATCGTTATGTGTTCAGGATCTCTGTTACATGTTACTGTTTTGGTTGTGCTGCATTAAAGATGTTAAATTAATTAATTATTAAGTAGATTATTCAAGAGAACTCTCCCCCTACATTAACTGCCCTGTTACAGTACCAACTTAATAAACCTCGGTGAAGCAAAAATGTCTTGTGCTTAAGACTCTACATGAAAGTTAAAATATATATGTTCAGTGCGCACAGATATATAGTGTATATAGTTACATATTATACATATCAAACAAAAATCCACCACAGCACCTCTCTACTTCACCCCATCCCGACAAAACTATCCAAATCTGTATCTCATTGTTTTACAATCATTTAGTAAATATTATCACAGCTCTCTACAGCCCTGCATTTTCCCTGTGTCTCTCACATGTGCAGTAATCACACTACTGCTTAATAAAATGGATTAACACCAAAGAAAGGGGACACAGA
This sequence comes from Oreochromis niloticus, assembly GCF_001858045.2. Lineage (NCBI taxonomy): Eukaryota > Metazoa > Chordata > Actinopteri > Cichliformes > Cichlidae > Oreochromis > Oreochromis niloticus. The sequence continues at coordinate 40,074 of NW_020328822.1, forward strand.
GAGTGACAAAAACTTAACTCAAGGGACACAAGACCCTTGGCAGACAGGACTGAATCATGGGCCTCTGTTTTCTGGGGTGGGCACGCTGTTGTCACGGGATGTGTGACCTCAGATCTTCAGTACTCTTGGACAGGTGGCCAACATTAGGGGAAGACAAGAAGCAGGAGTGCTTTCAAGACACCTTAACCTGAGATCAGAGAGCTCAGAATTTCAAAAACATCTGAAACAGCTCAGGTTTGGAAAGAAAGCTTTCCATGTTAGGTGTTATGAATAACTATTATTTAAGCATTTCAGTGGTTTTACATGACATATATTGCTAGCCCTGAGATAAATGGGCAGTCTGCTAAGTGTACCCTGCCTTTGTTCTGTGGAGCTGGACAGAGAAAAGCAGTTGTTTAGTCATCAACCATATCTTTGGTGTAGACTAACATCCTAATTTCCAAAGGAAATCTGAACAGCAAAAACAGGTAGTTTTGAATGTGAAATATCCATAAGAATAGAGTAACACATTTTAAGAGGAAACAATACCACTAGGAAGTTGAGGTTACTGGCAATTCAGCTGACATTCCAACAAATGTATCACTCAATATTAATTTACAATTAAAAGTATTCATACATTTTAACACATATTAAGTCTTTCATATTTGGTCTTTAAGTGCAGATTCCAAGCAGAAGCTGCAGAAATGTTGTATAAAGGAGGAGTGTTTGATAGTGACATTACACTTAGTGTGGGACATTGGCTGTTTGGATCAAGAAATGACCTGAACCAAAGCTTGATTGTTGAACAGTTTTATTCATTATTGCATTATGAAACATATGTGTCCTAGATAATTGTTTGTCATTAAGTGGAGCTTAAAGTTTAATGGGAGAGCCACCCCTGCTCCCCATGGTAACTGTAGCCAAGCTAAAAAGCAGCCAACAAACAGGCAGCCTACACAGTCACAGATGTGCTCCCAAGCTAGAAGCTCCACCTGCATTCATTGCAACCTAACATTATAAAGTTCCCTAAAGTAACTCACTAAGCCTAACAGGGATAGGTACTCCTGCTGAACTGACCACCACAGATGCAACCAGCACAAAGTAAAATCAAATGCACCTAGCTCCTAAAGTAACCTGCCTACACCAACCTGACATTTCTCCTCCTAAGCTGGATGAATGTAGTTAAATGACTACAACATAAAACCACTGGCTTCCAGACACTGTGATTGTCACTTACAGAGATGATATCAACAGATAATGACGGAACAAGAGAAGTACAGAGAAAGATTGCAAATGCTTGAAGAAGACAACGCATATCCGCAGAGCAAGAAGCTGCTGCAATGTCACAAACGTCTCCTAGAGGAAAAGGAGGAAACTGAGCGCAAGTTAAGAGAAAAAGAGAAAGCAGCTGTGATAAAGAGACACAAGAGGAAAGTGCTGCAAGGAGAAGGTCAGTTGAAGACTTAAGAAGAGAAATTGAAAGATTGGAAATCTGAAAGATTCAAAGCAGCACAGGCAAACTACAGGTTTATGAGGAAGACTATGCTTCAGTAAGCAAGAAAGAGTCACACTAAACCCTGCAAACTTACAGGTAACAGAGTCCAAGATAATGCTAATCAACCCTCACAAGAAGAGAGTTAAACGTCACTTACGAGAGTACAGGTGAGCTTATAAAGGTTTGGCAGAACTTATGTCAGCTAATAGACTACCTGTTCCAGAGCCTTCTGTATTTAGTGAGGATCCACTTAAGTTTAAGCATTGGAAAGCATCTTTTCAGACTCTAATAAAGAGAAAGAACATTTGAATTGAATTCAAAATCCTGCTCCTCACATACAAGGTCTTAAATGATCAGGCCCTGTCTTATCTTAACGACCTTATAGTGCCATGTCACCCTATTAGAGCACTTCGCTCTCACACTGCAGGCTTACTTGTTGGTCCTAGAGTATTTAAAAGTAGAATGGGAGGCAGAGCTTCAGTTTTCAGGCTCTCTTCTGTGGAACCAGCTTCCAGTTTGGATTCGTGAGACAGACACTATCTCTACTTTTAAGATTAGGCTTAAACTTTCCTTTTTGCTACAGCATATAGTTAGGGCTGGACCAGGTGACCTGAATCCTCCCTTAGTTATGCTGCAATAGACGTAGCTGCCGGGGGATTCCCATGATGTATTGAGTTTTTCCTTTCAGTCACCTTTCTCACTCACTATGTGTTAATAGACCTCTCTGCATTGAATCGTACATGTTATTAATCTTGGGTCTCTCTTCCACAGCATGTCTTCTCTCCTGTCTTCCTTCTCTCACCCAACCGGTCGCAGCATCGACCAAGTGTGTTTGCTTTTGGAACTGTGTCTTCATTCCACCTACTTCACATACAAGGGTCAGTTCTACAGGCAGAAACATGGGTGTGCCATGGGCCCAGTTTCACCCATCATGGCCAATTTGTACATGGAGAAGTGGAAAAGTCACGGAAGTGACATCTCACATTGTCACTTCTGGTATGATGGCGCCTGTGTTTGGCTCTGCCGCTGCGGGTGCAGTTTGTCGCGCTCTACTACTGTTGTGTTGTTTTTTTTTGCTCTACTGTTCTCACTCAGTTTTAATGATGTATTTGCTGCCCTGGTGTATGATCACTGGCTTTGCTATCCATCCGATCCTCTATGATGCCACACGATGTCTCGTCGTCCTCTGGCATTTTCCACCTCTTCCATTAGCTGGATCCTCATCAGGCGATTTCAGTGGTCCCTCTAGACCACGGGAAGGAGAGGGAGAAGAGGAGGTATTCAGGTAAAGCTCAGGCTTTACTGGCGGCGTGGTTTGGCTGGTAAGCGACGTCGAGCGTGCGTTGTCTCCTGTGTCCAGAAAAGCTCCATGGAGGGGGACTTGTTTTCCACGGCCTTGTTTGGATACGCTGGGCCCAGCTCTTTGAGACCTTGCCACCTTAGGAGGGTTTATCCAGACTCTTCTGCGGGCTGGCTTTTTCTTCCCTCGGTGAGTGGATTCTACGAGCGTGACGGCTCGAACCCTGTGTATTTACGTCCCTTAACTCGAGCCTCTGCAAATAATGAGGCTTCTAGCTCACTGAATATGGCGCTTTTTAACGCTCGATCTCTGTCTAATAAATCATTCTTGTTGAATGATTTTATATTATCTAAAAAACTGGATTTTTTATTCTTGACTGAGACCTGCAGCGAGATGTAGACTACTCGTCACTTATTGAACTCTGCCCGGATGGCTATACTTTTATTACCCAGCCTCGGTTGTCTGGTCGGGGTGGTGGGCTTGCCGTGGCTTTCCAGGACCGTTTCTCCTGCCGCTCTGTGAAAACTGGACATTTCGTTCGTTTGAGCTGCAGCTGCTTAAAATTGGTAACAAGGATCCTTTCTACTGTGCTGTGGTGTATCATCCACCTGGATATACAGGTTATTTTTATCGGAGCTCAGTGACTTCTTATCGCTACTATGAGCTGTCTAGGGTGCTTATAGTTGGGGACTTTAACATACACGTTGATGATGACTCCGACCCATTCTCCAGAGACTTTATGAACATTATGGATTCTTTTCATTTGACTCAGCATGTGTCCGGTCCTACACACAGGAAGGTCACACACTGGACCTTGTTTTTCTTTCGTCTAAATATTGATTTTATTTGCTCTGGGGACATTTTTATTTCTGATCACTATGTTATTGTTTTTAACTTGTCTTTTATGAGCCTTTGTCCCCGTTAGACGGATGGTTAGCTCTCGATCTTAAACTCCTCCACGCGGAGAAATTTGTGGATGCTTTTAACTTACAGCTATCTCCTCAAAATGGTGTTGATTTCTCAACCAGTCTTTTTAATAATTATTGCTTTCTATTTTAGATGAAATTTGTCTGTTAAGACGAGGAGTGTTTCTGCCTCCAATTCTCCTTGGCTAAATGACAGTATTCGTTGTCTAAAACGTGATGTGTAAAGTGGAGCGCAGGTGGAGGAAAACTCATTAAATGTTCACCTCCTCTATCTTAAGGACCTTTTAGCTTCTTTAATAATGCGATCAGAGATGCGAGGGCTGCCATTTCTCACACTTGGTTACAAAGAGCAGAGGCATCCTAGGTGCTATTCAACCCATTGTGACATTGTTACTCTGCTCTGCCTGCGGCCCTATTTTTCTAACGAGGACTGTGAAAATTTTCTCTCTTTTCTGCTTGCAAAATTCATAAGTGAGAATGAATTTTACACACTCAGCACTGTTATCTCATCTCTACCCATCTCGGCCCATTATCTTTGATACTTTCTCTCCTGTTTACTACTGAGTTGGTAAATTAGTGAATTCAGTAAAAGCATCTCTGTTACTTGACATTGTACTGCATCATTATTCAAAATGTTTCCAGTCTATTGGCCATGTGTGTCACTTTAATCAACTCTTCACTGGCATCTGGTATAGTTCGGTTTATTTTAAAAACGCTGCTATTCTCCCACTTTTAAAAAACCTCAACTAGACCCTTCTCTTTGGAGCAGTTATAGACCTATCTCTAATTACCGTTAATTGCTAAGCTTCTAGAAAAGGTTGTGGCTAAGCAACTTATGGAGCTCTAGATAAACATGGCATTTTACGATAAGTTCAGTCCGGTTTTCGTCGATTTCACTCCACGGAGACAGCTCTTCTTAGGGTTCAAGTGATATCTTGATGAATAATGATGCAGGAAAATGCTCTGTTCTACTCATGTTGGACCTCACATCAGCTTTCGACACAGTTGACCATCAATCCTCATTGAAAGGCTGAAAATTGGGTTGGTGTATCTGGAACTGCATTAGAGTGGTTTCCCTTATCTCATCACGTCCTTTTCTGTGGCAGTCTCCGATTTTAGATCATCTCTACCTCCTTACTTATGGTGTCCTCAAGGGTCGTTTTGGGGCCTTTATTGTTTTTAATATATCTTCTCCCTCCAGCATATAATGGGCTCTTTTGAGGACATTTCTTCACTGTTATGCTGATGATATTCAGTTGTACGTTTCTTTTATGCCCGAGGATTTATCTAAGCTTCAGCGTCTGAATGATTGCTTAGATTTGATCAACGTGGATGGCTGCAAATTTCCTCCAACTCAACGAGGGGAAACCGAAGTCCTCGTATGCGCCCTGATAGATTTTTATCGCAGATAGTGAAAGCCCTTGGTCCTCTCTCACTCTATGTTAAATCCTCTATCAGGAATTTAGGTGTCACCTTTGACTCGAGTCTCACATTGGATGGGCATGTGAAATCTCTGGTTCGGTCTTGTTTTTAACATTTAAGAAATGTGGCTAAGCTAAGCCCGATTTTATCTCATT
>NW_020328823.1:0-12692 GCF_001858045.2 Oreochromis niloticus
ATTCAATTTATTATATTGCGCCAAATCACAACAAAAGTCGCCTCAAGGCGCTTTATATTGTACCGTAGATAGCACAATAATAAATACAGAGAAAAGCCCAACAATCATATGACCCCTATGAGCAAGCACTTTGGCGACAGTGGGAAGGAAAAACTCCCTTTTAACAGGAAGAAACCTCCGGCAGAACCAGGCTCAGGGAGGGGCGGCCATCCTGCGACCGGTTGGGGTGAAGAAGGAAAACAGGATAAAGACATGCTGTGGAAGAGAGACAGAGATTAATAACAGATATGATTCGATGCAGAGAGTCTATTAACACATAGTGAGTGAGAAAGGTGAGTGGAAGGGAAAAACTCAATGCATCATGGGAATCCCCGCAGCCTACGTCTATTGCAGCATAACTAAGGGAGGATTCAGGGTCACCTGGTCCAGCCCTAACTATATGCTTTAGCAAAAAGAAAGTTTTAAGCCTAATCTTGAAAGTAGAGATAGTCTGTCTCCCGAATCCAAACTGGAAGCTGGTTCCACAGAAGAGGCCTGAAAACTGAAGGCTCTGCCTCCCATTCTACTCTAATACTCTAGGAACAACAAGTAGCCTGCAGAGCGAGAGCGAAGTGCTCTAATGGGGTGATATGGTACTACAAGGTCATTAAGATAAGATGGGCCTGATTAGTTAAGACTTTGTATGTGAGGAGCAGGATTTTGAATTCAATTCTGGATTTAACAGGAAGCCAATGAAGGGAAGCCAAAACAGGAGAAATATGCTCTCTCTTCTAGTCCCTGTCAGTACCCTTGCTGCAGCATTTGATCAGCTGAAGGCTTTTCAGTGAGTTTTAGGACATCCTGATAATAAAGAATTACAGTAGTCCAGCCTGAAGTAATAAATGCATGAAACTAGTTTTTCAGCATCACTCTGAGACAGATATTTCTAATTTTAGAGATGTTGCGCAAATGGAAGAAAGCAGTCTTACATATTTGTTTAATATGTGCATTGAAGGACATTCCTGGTCAAAATGACTCCAAGGTTCCTCACAGTGTTACTGGAGGCCAAGGTAATGCCATCCAGAGTAGAATCTGCTTAGATACCATATTCTAAGATTTTCAGGGCGAGTACAATAACCTCAGTTTTATCTGAATTAAGAAGCAAAAGTTAGCGGCCATCCAGGTCTTATGCTCTAAGACATTCCTGCAGTTTCACTAATTGGTGTGTGTTACCTGGCTTCATGGATAGAAGAGCTGCGTGCATCGCATAGCAGGAAAATTTATGCTATGTCTTCTAATGATGCTGCTAAGGGAAGCATGTATAATGTAAATGAATTGGTCCTAGCATGAACCTGTGGAACACCATATAACCTAGGTGAAGAGGACTCTCCATTTACTTGAACAATTGGAGTCTATTAGAAAGATATGATACAACCACTGCAGTGCAGTACTGAATACTACAGCATGTTCTAATCGCTCTAATAGATATTATGGTCAACGAATCAACGCAGCACTGAGGTCTAGCAGGACAAGCACAGAGATGAGTCCACTGTCAGAGGCCATAAGAAATCATTGTAACCTTCACTAAAGCTGTTTCTGTGCTGTGATGAGCTCTGAAACCTGACTGAAACCTTCAAATAAGCCATCCTCTGCAGATGATCTGTTAGCTGTTGACAACTACTCTTTCAAGGATTTTGATATGAAAGGAAGGTGGAGATTGGCCTATATTAGCTAAGACAGCTGGGTCTAGAGATGGCTTTTTAAGTAAAGGTTAACTACAGCACCTGAAGCCGTGGTACATAGCCGATTATTAGAGATAGGTTGATCATATTTAAGATCGAAGAATTAATTAATGGCAGGACTTCTTTGAGCAGTTTGTAGGGAATGGGTCTAAAAGACACGTTGATGGTTTGGAGGAATTAATTATTGAAGTTAACTCAGAAAGATCAATTGGAGAAAAGAGTCTAACTTAACACCGATGGTACTAAAAGTAGCTGTAGACGATATTACATCTGTGGGATGATTATTGGTAATTTTTTCTCTAATGATAAAAATATTATTTGTGAAGAAGTTCATGAAGTCATTACTAGTTAACGTTAAAGGGATTGTTGGCTCAGTAGAGCTCTGACTTTTTGTCAGCCTGGCTACAGTGCTGAAGAGAAACCTGGGGTTGTTCTTATTTTCTTCAATCAGTGACGAATAGTAAGATGTTCTGGCTTTGCGGAGGGCTTTCTTATAATGCAGCAAACTATTTCTCCAGGCTAAATGATGATCCTCTAAATTTGTGACACGCCATTTCCTCTCCAGCTTACGAGTTATCTGCTTTAGGCTACGTGTTTGAGAATTATACCACGGAGTCAGTACTTCGGATTTGAGGCTTTAGTTTTCACAGGAGCTACAGTATCAGAGTCGTACGTAGAGGAGGTAAAATTATTAACAAGATAATCGACCTCTGTTGGAGTAGCGTTCAGATAGCTGCTCTGCTCTATGTTGGTACAGGGCATTGAAGATGATAACAGTGGGTGGATTATATTCTTAAACTTAGTTACAGCACTTTCAGAAAGACATCTACTTTGATAAAGTCTACTCTCCACTGCTGTGTAATCAATTATTGTAAATGTAAATGTTATCAGGAAATGATCAGACAGCAGAGGGTTTTCAGGAAACACTGTTAAATGTCCAGTTTCTATGCCATATGTTAAAACAAGATTGTGATTAAAGTGGTGGGTGGGTTCTTTTACATTTTGAGAGAAGCCAATTGAGTCTAATAACAGATTAAATGCGATGTTGAGGCTGTCATTTTTAGCATCTACATGGATGTTAAAATCACCCACAATAATTATTTTATCTGAGCTGAGCACTAAATCAGATAAAAAGTCTGAGAAATCAGAGAGAAACTCTGTGTAAGGCCCAGGTGGACGATAGATGATAACAAGTAAGACTGGTTTCTGAGTTTTACAGCTGGGGTGGACGAGGCTAAGCATCAGGCTTTCAAATGAATTAAAAGTCTGTCTTGGTCTTTCGTTAATTAATAGACTGGTGTGAAAAATTGCTGCCACACGCCCCTCTCCTGGCTTCGGGATTTCTGGTAGTTAGAATGACTCGGGGGTGTTGATTCATTTAAACTAACATACTCATCCTGCTGCAACCAGGTTTCTGTAAGGCAGAGTAAATCGATTTGTTGATCAATTATTAAGTCATGTACTAACAGAGACTTGGAGGAGAGAGACCTAATATTTAATAATCCACATTTCACTGTTTTACTCTTTGGTTCAGATGTGGATACTGTATTGTTCTTTCTTTGTGATTTTTTATGTTTAAGTTGTTTATTGCGTTTTTAGTTTGTTTTTTGTTTGTCTTTTTGTTTTGGGAATGTGAACAATGATGCAAAATGTGACACACACACAACCACTCCCAACCCAGTGCAACTTAACACAATAATATGGAGCTGAATTAACACAGGCACATTAGTCTACCATGTTACAACATCTTTCGCCATCTTACAATGCTGTGATTGCAGCCATTCCCCAACTCTCTGTGAATGGTACTCATGGCCATTGATCAGTGGTCTTTGATCAGTGGGTTTTGGTCAGTGGTTGTTGATGAATGGGTCATGAGAATTTGCATAATTAAGATTAAGGAGCTGACCTCCCAGCCCATTGTTCCTTCAGTAGGCTGGTTTCAGTCACTATGCAAATGTACTGTTTATAAGATTGGGGAAACCTGCAGTCAGCTGAGACTGAAGAAGTCACTTGGATGAGTGACGAAACGTTTCTTCCACAAAACGCTACGTTCAGATGAACAGAATCAACTTTTGGAGAGGACCAAAGGTACCACACAGACTATGCAAATTTCATGGAGAACATGTGGTGATGCAGAGAAAATGCCGGAGAAAGAACTCTGTAATACTCCTGTTTGGTATATTCCCCACCATGGGGTACACCACCCTCAAAAGCCCGGCAAAATATGCGTAGTCTTTGACTGTTCTGGACAATATCAAGACACCTCGCTGAAAATGCACCTGCTTACAGGGCCTGACCTCACAAAGACTTTGGTGGGAGTGCTTCGTAGGTTCAGGAAGGGCTTCACTGCTGTAATGTGCGACGTCAAACAAATGTTTCACCAGTTCCATGTAGGACTACTTACGCTTCCTATGGTGGAGCATGGTGACCTAAGCGTTCACCCTCAGTCTTTCGAATGAAGGTTCATCTCTTTGGCGCTGCTTCTTCTCCTGGCTGTGCAACTTTGGTTTAAAACATCTAGCCCCGCAAGGTGAGAGAAAGTTCACTCCAAACACTGTGAGGTTCATTCAAAGGAACTTTTATGTAGATGATGGACTTGTAAGTGTTATGTAAGAAGCAGAAGTCATAAAATTAGTCAAAGAACTGTGTAGAGAACTGTGTAGCACAGGTAAACTAAGATTACACAAGTTCATATCAAACAGTGAAAATGTGATAAAGTCATTGCCGAGAGAAAAGTGTACAGAAAGATTTAAGGACTTAGATCTGGCACTTGGAGAGCCATTAATGGGAAGGGCACTTGTGTTCAGTGGTGCGTTTCTGCTGATGAGTTTCTGTTAGGTTTTGTATTGTTGATTGTCATTTATGCTTAGAAATATCTACTTATATATTCTTAGAGTTTTATAATTAGGTGTAGATTGGTAGAGGTTGATCCTTAATAGTCTGCAAACTTTGTGTGCATTCCAGAGCACTCTGGGAGCATGGGAGAGGTCGTACCTTGTCTTATTGTTTTATGGTAGGATAAACGTATCTATATCTGTTTTAGGCTAAGTGCCTTTTGTTTAGATGAACTGCTGGACTTCCAGGCCAGCAGGTTTAGGGAAGTCTTTATGGGGTCACACTCTGACCCCCACACACCACACACACACACACACACACACACACACACACACACACTTACAAAACCACAGGCAAGGTACTCTTTGTGTGTATGTAGACGTCATATGTAAATGAACCTATGTATATTATGTAACCTCAATAAAAGAGCAGCGTTACGGGGGAGCGGACGAGAGTAACTGGGGTCAAGCGAAGGAACGGCGTTTGTTCAGTTCTCTCCCGTGCACGTAAAACATAAAGAACTTTGCCTACTCGTGTCTTGCTTTGCTGTGTAATTACATTGTCTTCAACGTTCCAGCGAATCGGTTTAAGCTACAAACCTATCAGTTTCCGTTCAGAATAACTGTAAAAGAGCACCCAACGACAAGAAGACGAATCCTGCGCACAATAGCATCAGTGTATGACCCACTGGGATTTGTGGCACCCTTCATCCTAAGAGGAAAGCAAATCAGTTATGTCAAGAGAAAGTTGGATGGGGCGAGCCACTCTCAGATGATCTCCGCACACAGTGGGAATCCTGGCTCCTAGATCTTCAAAACCTAACCTGTCAAAGGTGAAAGTTCAAAGATGTGTTCTACCTGCAAACACAGACATTGCACAATGTGAATTACACCATTTTTCAGACGCTAGTGTGACAGGCTACAGACAGTGTAGTTATTTAAGAACAGTAACATCCAAAGGGGATATTCATTGTGCCTTAGTCTTGGGAAAGGCACATGTAGCCCCAACCAAGGTCACTACTGTTCCTAGACTTGAACTAACGGCTGCAGTAGTTGCAGCAAGAACAAGTGTAAGGTTAAGAAATGAGCTGGAGATAAGTGATCTTGAAGAGCACTTCAGGATAGATTCCACGGTAGTGTTGGGAATGTGAACAATGATGCAAAGAGATTTCACGTGTTTGTGGCAAATAGGATTCAAAGGATAAGGTCACTCACAGACCCACGACAGTGGCATCAAGTACCATCTGAAAGTAATTGTGTAGACCATGCATCAATAGGACTCTGTGTCCAACAGCTGCTCAACTCTAACTGCTTTAAAGGTCCAGAGTTTTGTGGCAAAGCGAGCTACCCATTGAAAATGACGAGTTTACTGAAGTCAAGCCCAACGATCCAGAGCTGAAAACAGTAGATGTGTCCAACACCAAAGTAGAAGAAAGGAGAAGAATACTAGACCGTCTCACCAAATTCTCAGACTGGAGAAGAGCTGTTAAAGCTATTGCTTGTCTACAGAAATTTGTGAAAGATTTCAAAGGACTCACACAAACAAAAGGTGAAAACACAAGTCAGACAAAAGGCGGAACTGTTCATAATAAAACTTGCACAGGAAAACACATTCAGCAAAGAATTTAAGGACTTAACTAGAGGAAAGGACATTCAACTGAAGGACAAGACACACAAGCTGTACAGCCTAAGTCCATTTGTTGATGAGCAGGGAGGACGTTTAACAAGAGCAACTCTGCACCCATATATCAAACATCCTGCCATTATTCCCAATTCAAGTCATGTGTCGTCTTTACTTATTAAACACTATCACAAAAAAGTGCAGCATCAAGGAAGGGGAATAACTGTAAATGAGCTGCGCTCCAATGGGATTTGATCACAGGACACAGCAATGCAGTTGCTTCTCACATCTACAAGTGCACAAGCTGCAGAAAGTACAGTTTGAAAGTGAGTTTGTTCTGAACACCCCGTCTTCAAGCCACATGGGAAGTGTTTGGGAGAGGCAAATTAGTACTATTAGAAGTTTTAACTTCTATTCTTTATTAGAATAACAACTAAATATTAATAACATGATGAAACATGTCAGGTCCAGAAAAACACTTTTTGAAGTACCAGAAATACATGAGACCTATTTTCCATACTCTGCCACCATGAAGCCTGCAAAAGTTACTATTAGCCTGTGATTGTGACAGGATGTCTTTGCTTTCCATATTATTTTTGCCTATTTGTCAATGCTGGTACGAAGCCTGTCTGTGCTGTTTTGATCCCTTTGCAAACATTTCTTTCAATAAATCTCAGAAAATCAGTTTTGTTTTAATTCTCAGTTTATTTTTCCACAACACATTGATCATCTGAATATTTTGTAAGTGTGGTTTTAGTAACAGCCAGTGCTGAGCAGCTGCTGGACAGTGTTTTGCTTATTTGTGGCATTGAGTTCTCTCTTTTTCTCATGTGTACTTTAAAATTGAACATCTGAAACTGCTCAGCACTAATAAAGAGTGACACCAAGCTACACCTGACACAAACATCAGCAAAAGTGCTGCTTACACATCAACATCAGCAAAACAAAATTCTACATACAGTATGTAAAACTATGAAAAAGTCTATGAATGTCCTGGCAATTCCTGAGCCATTTCAGCATCCACCTTAAATCAGCTCCCTTACAACTCAAACTTTACAGCTTCCTGCTGTAATGATGAAGACGAGTTGGAAACACTTATAACTCAACAATGTGCGACTCACAGACTGCACATTGGTAAATGGTAAATGGACTGGTTCTTATATAGCGCTTTTCTACTCATCTGAGCACTCAAAGCGCTTTACACAACTTGTGCATTCACCCATTCACACCACATTCGCACAAGCACATTGTTCTAAGTGCTTTCTAAGTAACATTCACACACATTCATACTCCGATGGATGCATCGGAGAGCAATTTGGGGTTAGTATCTTGCCCAAGGATATTTGGCATGCAGACTAGGGAAGCCAGGAATCGAACCACCAACCTTCCAATCAGTAGATGACCTACTCTACCGCCTGAGCTACAGCCACCCCACATTGGAACTCATTGGAGATGGAAGTCAATGCTGAGTGTCTAACAGCACAATTTGGTTAGTGTTTACATATTTTTCTGAAAGCAGGCTCAGTTGGGGGCAACTATCTGCTGCAATGAACAACCTAGACAGGAAGTTAAAATCTCCCAATTCTTTTAATCTTTGGGCTGAAGGAAGGACAATACTCGGTGTATAAATGCTCAATCAACAATTATTTATTTCCATACAATTCAATACTTTATGAGCATAAACCATCCGGATGGGGAGACATGCATGCAGAGGGTCACAGCAAATCTCAAAATGGTGGAGCGTTACTCAGCCTCTTATAGCCTCTACTGGTCCCCACCTAGTCGTAAAACCCTAAACATTCACATTCTTTCTCTCTTACGGTGCCTAAGTGGCGGCCTTGGCTCCCTGTTTTATCTCCTCCTGATGAGATGGGGCAGAAAACCTCTCCGGTATGTTCTGTTCTCTTCTAATCAGACAAATAAGGCCATGACTCTCTGAAAACGGTATTTCTTATAACTCCGCAGTATAATGCATCATAAAACAATATCATTCATTCACAATAAATCAGCAGTCTAATGTAATACAAATCAGTTTAATAAATGGAAGGAAATGGAGGAGCTAGAGTCCCAAACAAAACACACAGGGGAGCAGAGTCCGAAACATAGTTCAGGTGGCCGGCCTGGGGGCCGATAGCACAGAAGGCCAGGCTGAGACAGTTCGGGAGGCCGTCCACGAAGAAGGCAGTGGCGCGACAACCTCGTTCAGGAGGACGCCCACAACGGCGATGATGACCAGCCAACGGCCGAGAAAACGGCCGGTGATGATGATGCGGTAGACGCGGACCGGATGGCGGCGTGCCAACAGCAGAACCAGGCAAGGATGAGGAGAAGGATGAGGCTGAAGCTGCTGCTGAAGAAAAACCAGGCGAGGCTGGAGCTGATACAGAGGCCGGGCCAGGCGAAGCTGAAGCTGACGCAGAGGCCGGGCCAGGCGAGGATGATGATGATGAAGCAGAGGCTGGGCCACGCGAGGATGATGATGATGAAGCAGAGGCCAGGCCAGGCGAGGATGATGATGATGAAGCTGCTGCTGCTGCAGGCGAGGATGGTGATGATGAAGCTGCTGCAGCAGACGAGAATGCAGACACGGAGGCTGGACCAGGCGAGGGCGAAGACACGGAGGCTGGACCAGGCGAGGAAGAAGACACGGAGGCTGGACCAGGCGAGGGCGAAGACACGGAGGCTGGACCAGACGAGGGCGAAGACACAGAGGCTGGACCAGGCGAGGAAGAAGACACGGAGGCTGGACCAGGGAGGAAGAAGACACGGAGGCTGGACCAGGCGCGGATGCAGACACGGAGGCTGGACCAGACGAGGATGTTGCTGTAGGCGGCGGCGTGGAAGCCGGAGACGGAGGCGCTGCAGGCGGCGGCGTGGGAGCCGCAGGTGGTGGCACTGCAGGCGATGGTGATAGCTGGATGGGCACCTCGGTCCCCCCAGCGAAAGCAGCAGGCTGAAGCGGTTTCTGAGACCCTCAGCGGAAGCTGCTGATGACGGCGCAGGCTGGACGGGCTCCTCGGTCCCCCAGCAAAAACAGGCTCAAAACCAGTAGGCATGGGCGCCCCTGGCACACACAAAACAAAACCAGCAGGCTCGTGGGCCTCTGGCACACATAAAGAGGGCTGCAGCTGCGCAGAGCACTGACCCTGCTCAGGCAGTGACAGCCGGGTGCAGTCCCTAGCTGGCATCTTGGCCTCCAGGGGTCCAGAGTTAGCTGAGGGTTGTAACCCAGCCTCTGGGGAAGCCCTGGAGTGAGTAGCAGTCTCTAATGTTGCCAGCTTTTGAGGAACAGAGTTTATAAATAACTCTCCTTGTAAACAACAAGGAGGACAGATAAAGATGCCACCAGGCACTTCCAGATTCTCAAAGTCACAGTCTCTGATGGTGCACACACACAAACACACCACATAGGAGGGTGAGAGGGGTCGGGGGTCAATCCTGAGGGTCCAGCAGCACAATTTGTTACTTTTACACATTTTTTTGTCTCTTCCATTGTCCTCATCATCATCATCCCGTTTCTCTTCTTCTGTCCTGCTTCTGTGTCAGCTGAAGTAGAGGGTGATGACACCGTGTCTTCATTTTCATTATCCTCACTTTCGGAGGTGGTGTCTGACGGTTCGTTGCCTGAGTTGAGGCTCCTCAATCGCTTCCTGTTCATCTCGTTACTGTCGCCATTATTATTTTCCTCTCTTTGGCGCCTCCTGGAGCCAAAGAGATCGCTTTCATCAGCTCCCTCTCTTGGAGGGCTCCCGGATTCCTGAGGTTCTGGATGACAGGTATTAACTCTGGGACTCATCCTCAGATTCGCTTTCAAGGTCGCTTTCATTTTCAGCGCCAGAATCAATGTCACTTTCCCAGACCCACCACATGTCATCAGCAAACTGATCTTCTTCCCGGGGCAGATTAATGTCCACATTTACTGCCGTAGATAAAGACCTTGATGGTCCCAGTGATCTTCAGCTAAACCGGCCAGGTTGTTTTCCATGTCAGCTGCTGGAACAGGTAGTGCTTCATTGTCCCAGGGACCTTCTGCTCCTACTGCTGGATTTAATCCTATGCCAGCTGCTTGCAGAGCTAGGTCCACTCGTGCAATATCATCAATATTTCCAAGCCCCAGAGTATTATAAAAAATTTCAATCGCAGTTTCCAGGCTGAACTCATTGAACAACCCACGCACGATAGTATCCCGGAGCAAACTCATCTCTGGACCTACTGCAGCGTAATGTTCAAAGCGCTCCACTAAATGGAGCAGGGCGAAATCTTAGCTGCACATCTAGAAACAGAGAAATATTTTATATTTAACACTCATGATGAGAGAACAGTCCACAAATTCCAGTTATGCAATATTGGTGCACCTGAAAACTAAGTGCTAAAAACTACATAGGTGAGGTTACTATTGCATGCACTGCAGTTGTGATGAACTTATTAGCTTTGAATATCACCTTTTCCTCAGCCACAGTCACTATTATAAAATACTACAAAACTGCTTAATTTTCATAAGATCATAAGGTTATTTCTTTCATTTTACAAAACAATTCAATCTCAAATTTAAGCTGAAAATAGCATGCAGCACCAGCATTTAAATAAGCCCGTGAAACATCCCTGCTTAGACAAAAACATGTATATTCTCCAATCCCCCATAGGCGGTCAGGAAACAGTTGATGTACCGGAGAAACACCGCACCAAACGGAGGTATCTAGACTGTGTGACCGAGGCCTTTACGAGCATGTGTTGTAACAAACTGTCAGATAATACATCAGAAAATTGAAATGAGATGTTCTTACTTTGGTTAGCGCCGTTGATCTCACCGTCTCCGCTATCCATTTTAAAAATGGTTTAAATCCACTGGACTGGAGGAAAGTGATCAGTAAGCTGCAAACTTAAACTGGCTGTTTACAATTTTGACTATCGTTAAAATAGCTGAAAAGTTTAAAAACGTTTTCTGCTGTAGCTGAGAGACAGTAATCTGTGCTGCAAGAAACGCTGCTAAATGTTTTTTTTTACAGAGCGTAGTCATGGATACACGGGTTCTCACGCTGATTCGTGAAGTCATACGTCGGATTCCAATGTGACGTCATGCTGCGAACGTGGATATATATCTATATATCTATACATATATATATATATATATATATATATATATGTGTGTGTGTGTGGCCATGCAGTGGTTGGAGGAGTTAAAAACTTGGAAATGGCATTAGGAATATATTAAAATTGCCTTTTAACTTGTGATTCATGCATTGAATGACTGTCAGGTTAGTCTGATCATTTCAAAGTATGACTGCCCCTCTGTATCATTGTACCATTGTTTTACACTTTTTTAAATAGTTTTTAGAGTTTTCTGCATATCAAGACTTCCAAGTATGATGTCACAGATAGCAACAAGTTCAAAAGTCGTAATATTTTGGGGATGTTATCTGAGGTTATTGTAAAATTTGTCAATCTGCTTCTGAAGGTTTCAAGCTTTCTCTTTTTTCATTTCCAGCTAGCTGTTTCACACAGGAGATCCTGTGGACATATTGAATTTCCTTTTTATGTTATCTTGTGACTTATAGTTGAAGTAGATTCATACTGTGCTTGGGACATTCACAGCATTCAGTCATTATTATAGTTAGAGATATCTGTATGTAAGTAAGTAAGTAAAATGTATTTATATAGCGCGTTTCACAGATACAAAATCACAAAGTGCTTTACAACACAGGAAATGGAAATATAAAACAATATAACAGTAAATAAACAGCAAATAAACAAAGTAAAACTATAAAACTATAAAAACAGCATGAGAGGAAATTAATCAAATGCTTTTCTAAATAAAAATGTCTTCAGCTGTTTTTTAAAAGAATCAATGGAGTCCGTGCAGCGTAGAGACAGTGAAGAGAATTCCACAACCGTGGTGCCACAGTCTGAAAGGCCGATCACCACGAGTTTAAAACGAGTGCGCGGTACCACCAGCAGTCTCTGATCTAATGACCTTAAAGCCCAAGAAGATGAATGTGGTTTCAGCAGGTCAGATAAATATTGAGGAGCTTGACCATGTAGGGCCCTAAAGTTAGAACAAAAATTATAAATGACATATTATGTATCTTTGTAACTTCTCTTTGCAATGATGTTTTATGTGTGTGAGATTTACTTTTCTCACTTTCTTGGTGAATGAATCCATCTGTGTCCAACTTTTACCTTCCCCTTGACTGAGTTGTTTGCGTTGCCTTTTGCCTTCACATGTATGACTCGCAGCCTGACAACAAACTTAGATTTGTGAACTTTGTGTCATGACCTCTAGAACTGTAAGTATTGGGCCTTCTTTTTCTAACTAGAAGTCCCCTTAAAATAAATTTGTGAGTCACTGTCATAATTCAAATGAGTGTTGTTCTTGCTTCTCAGTGTCGCTGTTACTTATAATTTTTTTAATGTAAATCTGCAAAATACAAAATATAAGATTACAGGTGAATAGTAGTATCTAGCTTCTCACAGTATTTATCTAGTACTGCATCACATTCTGATCAAATTACTGCCACA